>NW_004524628.1:5005246-5022731 GCF_000260255.1 Octodon degus
AGTGGTCTAAGGCACCTACTTAGAACAAGCTTGGCAAGGCATCAGGGACCGCGGTTCAATCCCCCAGCACCACATGCCAGCCAGCCCCGCCCCCCTGGTGGGCTGAGCTGGCCACACACACACACACACACACCACACACACTCTCTCTCTCTCTCTCTCTCTCTCTCTCTCTCTCTCTCTCTCAAATAAATAAAAAAAAATACATTACCAAAAAACACCTTAAACAGTCAAAACACAAATGGCACACCAAAAGTATTTGTATGATACACTATACAAAGGGCTAATGGCTCTAAAATATAAAGAACTCTTGAAAAGTGAAATAAAAAAAAGTGACTGAAACCCCTGGCAAAAGGATTTAAAGTAGACATGAACAGTTCACAAAGACATAAGAAAAGACCTAAAAATTGGGGCGGGGGGAGTTTAACTTCATTCATGATAAGAGAAATAAAAACTAAAATCATACTTGGCACCTTGTCAATAATGTGCAGATGTGAACTAGTCATACAAATCTTCATAATTTTAAGATCTAAATAAAATATTTTTAAATTAAAGGAACAATGAGAGAGAAGCTGGGGGAGAGTTGATTCTCCAAAAGCTACAAGTGGAAGAGGTCAGAATTATTTGCAGGCAAGCCAAGAAAACTTAAAAACGAACAAAAAATACTGAAGCAAAAAAATCTCAGAGATCTCTAAGTTCAGGCATATCAAAAGATACATAGTTAGAGCTTTAGATGACACATTAGAAGAGAAAAATACATTTAGGGACACAATGACTACAGCTGTGGCAGAAGACACGGCTAAGTCCCGGACGCCTCTGGGACGCACGACACACAGAACCACTCTAAAGCTCATCACAGTCAAACTGCTACACAGCAGACAAGCAGCCAGAAAAGAACAATAGAGTCCATTTAAGGCAACAGCAGTGAGATTTTGGATGACGTCGCAGCAGAAACTAGAGTCCATCATGCATGAGAATTAGATGTCAGAAGGCCAAAGTGCAGGGAAGTATTTTGGAACGCATCAACAAAGGATCAGACGGCCAATGCAACTGGTCTCCAACATAAACACACACGGAGTTTTATTTCCAGTTTGAACAAACTCCTAACACAGAGCCCTGCAACCAGTTACCACAACTCTGAACAAAATGCAAAACCCCCAGAGCCTCTAGAGAGTGACCAAAGGGACAGATTGCTGTTTTATTACATATTTTAGCTTATGAGTGGGCTGACACAAGCCGTGGTAAGTTTCACTTTGTGGCACTTACTCTCTCAGTGAAAACTTACCTTTCTGGCCTGCAAAGCCAGAAAAATGATGTTTGAGATTATAACGGCTGCAAAATGCAGGAAAAATGCCAGCAGGAGTGACCGGGAAGCACAGGGGTTTGTGTATCCCCTTGCCTGGGTCTCTAGCACCATAAACGCACATGGACAGATAGCAGGTAGACCAGCTTAGGCTGATGGAGCACGACTAGAGTTGGAGCTGTTACCTAAGACACACCAGTTTTTAGTTTAAATTCAGCAAGAGTAATTGTCTGCTGAAACAAAAATACCGAGTCTTCCAAGGAAGGTAAGAGAATCCAGAGTTGTCGACACCCTAATGTCTGAGATCTGCAATAGGATTTTATAGCAGGCGATATGTGACCATGAAAACGCGATTCCGTTTCTAGAGAAGCGGCCATAAGCCAGTCACCCCGCGATGATCCGGACAGTAGATCAGACGAGGACCTGACAGCAGCTACTATAACTACGTTCATTAAGGTAAAGGAAAACGTTCCGGTAACAAGCTATCAAATATACAGACAGATGAAAATCTTTGAATAAACCCAACGGAGGTGAAGCCGCATGGAAGGAAGTTACTGGCTGAACTACCTGAAGGAGTACAGGGAGTCTTTCCTCTCTTTAGTCCCTGGACTCCATGAAGTAAGCAGTTTCCTCTGCCGTGTGCTCCTGCTAGAAGATGCTGTATGCAGCTGGGTGTGGTGACACATTCCCTGTACCCCCAGCACCTGGGAGGCTGAGGCAGGAAGATCTCCATGGCTTCAAGGCCACCCTAGGCTACATAGTAAGCTCAAGGGCATTCTGAATCACTCAGACCCTGTCTCAAACAAGAAAAAACAACCAAGGCACTGTTCTTTCTCACGCCCAAAACCAACAGGGCCAACCAAGCATGGAATGAAACTTCCAAAAACCATTGGCCAAAATAAACCTTTCCTCCTTACAAATGGTTTATCTCAAGTACTCTGTCATAATGACAGAATGTTGAATAACCTATAAGGCTTCTACATTTTACATAGTGTGAATTTTAACTTATTCTTCTCAACAATCATAGAATAAGTAGATAAATAATACTAAGTTGCCCAGGCTGGCCTCAAACTTGTGAACCTCCCAGAAGGCTGAGGTCCCTGGTGTGTTCACCTCCACCTGGCATTCACATGTTTTTGAGTATTACCCTAATACACATTCTATACATACATGTAAATGAACTAGAATTTCCAAAGCATCTTGTTCAAGCACAAGGAAGTGGAGCTGTTGAACTTACTTGAGCTCAAGTCATACTTTAAAGCTACAACAAACAGTACAGTGTGGTACTGGCCAAAGGATAGCTGTTGCAGCTCAATGGAACAAAAGTGTGAGTGGTCAACTGGTTGTCAACAAAGTCACCAAGACATGTAGACAAAGACAAGAAAGTCTTTACAACAAACGATAGCTGAAAATCTGGATATCCATACTGGGGAAACAAATATTAGTAATTCATCAGACCGTAGATAAAAATTAACTTGAAATGGGTCATAGACCTAAATGTAAAAAGCAAAAACTACCACATATCTAGAACATGGGGTAAAACCTTGATGTTCACAGGAATAGGTTAGTGTTTATTTCCATGTTACAAAAACAGTACACATAAGTGAAAAAAGTCATGACTTTGTCTTCATCAGAAGTCAAATCATCTGCTCAAGAAGGATATTAACACGAAAATGAAGCAAACCACAATCTGGGAAAGATAGCTGCAAGAATCTCAAAATAACTCCTACAACTCAAAGATAAATTTCTTTCGTGAACAAGATTTTTTTTTTCCAGTACCAGGGATTGAACTCAGGACCCTGCGCTTGCCAGGCAAACGCTTATTCTACTGAGCTATCTCCCTGGGTCCGAATGGACTTACCTTTGTATTGTAAGGAAGGGTCTACAAGGTGTTCAGGGTCTCACTACTAGATCAGACTCTTAGTGATCCGCCTATTTATAGCCTCCCAAGAGCTGGGATTACAGGCGCGCGCCACCACGCCCAATCTTGAGTGAACAAGATTTTAAAAGCAGAGTATGAGTCACTATTCGTGCGTGAAGCAGAACTGCACACCTTTAGTCCCAGGAAACAGGGTTGGTGGTGGGCAGGAGGCACCCCGCACGTCCTCGGCTGGCCGCTTGCATCCTGCCGCGCGACCTGACACTAGGTGGCGCTGTGAGCGCGTCCGGGGGAGGCGACTGCAGTCCATAATCAGCGGGCCCTTGCTTTCCATGTATGGGACATATTTAGAAGATGCTTATTTTCTGCGTCAACTTTGCAGGACTAATTGAATAAGGCTCTTCCTCGCCCTGCTTTTCCACATCTCTTTGTGAATATATTTAGCCTACATCTTTTACTCATCAGAGAAACATCCTTTTTGGTGTTTTTCTGTGACCAAGGTCCTAAAATCCCCATCAGCTTACCCCAGTCTGCTGTGTGAGTCGTCTGTGCTCACTCTGCCTGATTGGGGACCCCGGGGAGGGAGGGCTCAGCGGGTCTGCACTGCACCCCACACGGGCTCCGGCAGCACTTCACCCTCGGTAGGAAGGCAGGCCTGGCGCTGCTCCTCGGCAGCCTTTTAACACACACACACACACACACACACACACACACACACACACACACACACACACACACACACACACACCCTTCCCCTGCGTGGATGTACGGATCAATAGAGCTCATCAGCACGGTTCACAGCAGAAGACAAATTTGTTTTCAACCTAACGCTGCCACCTTGTGGATTCGCAGGAAGTCGGCTTGGAATAGCAGGGTTTTTTCTACCTCGCCCCAGAGGTTTTTTGATGGCACGGCCAGGAAAGCTGTCTGCACCCTCAGAAGCCTTCCGGCTTCAGGATGTGAGGGCGGCACCGCCTGCCAGGCATCCTCCTCCCGCGTGAGCCTCGCCCCGCGCGCTCCTTTCCTGTACAGCTCAGCCGACCTGGCAGGCAGCCACAGCCCTGCCTCTTCTGCAGCCCCAGCTTCTGCACCCGCAGTCGCACCGCACTCCGAAACCGCAACTGCGCTGCACGTGCGCATGCCGCTGCTCTTCACTCGCTAAAAGGTGCGGTGTGACAACTACAGCCATACACAGTTGATTGAAAGCATCTGAAGGGGGACCGGGGAGATGGCTCAGTGGAATAAGCGCTTCCGTGGCAAGTGCAAGGGCCTGAGTTCAATCCCCGGAAGCGTCTGAGTATTAGAGACAGCTAAGTTAGGTAGAAGTATGACAGGGAGGCAGACAGGGCTAGGCCCGTGAAGGCATCAGTGTAGAATATAAGAACACATTACAACGAGACTGTTAAAGGCCAGGCCTCAAGATAATGACAGAATGACCAGGCCCACATACCTTCCCGAGGGATTACCAATGTACTGTACCTGGTCCAATAAGATCTAGACAGCATCAGGCCCCGAGGTGGGTGGCTAGGACCTCTTATCTCTTCCCCAAAAGGGCTGTGTTTTTCCAAGGACACTTGTTATGAGACTTGCTGCCCCATTGGATAGATAGTACCTAAGCAGCTTCACCTTTAATCTTATTGGCTGATCAGAGGTTTGTATCACATTGTATCCACTTCATGATTTTTGTATCCACCTCTAATTTTGCTCTACAAAACATCCTTTGAGAAGTTGGCTCCCTGGCAACCGACTTTCTGGGTCTCAAGTAGGATCTCTCTCTCTCTCTCTCTCTCTCTCTCTCTCTCTCTCTCTCTCTCTCTCTCAATAAAATTTCCTACTATTAACCTCTATTGTTCCTTAGAATTCATTCTTCAATTGTAGGAAACAAGAACTCAGTGCAGGAGACTTCTAGCAGGGTGCAGCTTACACTTACTTCCCCTATAACATTGAGGTCCTGTATCACGAGATGTCCATAGGTGGTACTCCAACACCATCCCGTTTTACGTAAAGGATTTGGGCGCCCATAGGGGTCCTTGAAACTTATCTCCAGATGATACTGGGGGACCACCTACAGCAAAGGTTCGTGGTGCATCCAGAAAGTCTTCTGGGCCCCTGAGGGAATCCCACACCTGTGTCACAGGGTTGCTGTAGGGGGTAAGGTTCTGAGCTGTCCTGTCCATAGGTTTGAGGTATAATGCACACATTTTGGAGTCGACCACTGTATTAAGGGGCCAGGGGCCAGCAGCCAGGGACCAGCAGTCAGGTAGGGATCTAGCATTACACCTCCCACAATCCTCCCTATCTTTTTTTACACCAATACAACACAAAACTCATCAGTTAGCATGGGTCTTTGCATCAGTAATAGTGGAAATTAAAATGGGGTGTGGAGCTATAGGAGAGAAAAACTCAAACCAGGAAGCAGGAGAAAATGGCAAGGGACTTTAACCTGAGGAAGTGACAGAGATCAAACTGGCTCCTTCAAAAGGAAAGGAAGAGAAAGAGTCCAGCTTGAGCAGCTAGCTGGAGGGAGCTCACTCTGAGGAAGAGCTCCAGACTGGCTCCTCTCCCAAAGAACAAAGAACGAGGCCACGTTTTCTAGATGCGCTGGGATCTGGCTGTTCCTTACTGAGGTTCTTGTTTACAGATGCACTGGGGAGAGAGAAATCCTTATTGCTTGGGGGTGGAGCAGGGAGTCAGCCTCCGGGGGGTTGACTGCTTCTGCTTGGGTCCATCTCCATCTGCCAAGGCACTGCTGGTTCAAGGCAAAGGCGACTTCTGGTCACAGCTGGACATCCCTGTAAATCTCTTGTCTTGGAGACGTTGGTCCTGCAGGCGGATGAGACAGGCTGCGGAATTTAGGGCTCATCAGCTCTGTTCTGGCATTCAACAGACAGAGTCCGAAATGATGAACTTCTGCACATGCAGAGCTGTGAAGGGATTTGACCCAGTTTTAAGGTAATAAAAGTTTTTTTCAATGAAAGTGACATGGGGAGCAAAAACTGATCTTGGGGCGGATGACCCTCAAATGATATAGGGAAAAAAATGATCTCTCAACCTAAAAAGTACCAGGGACCAGTTCGTGTTCTCTAAAACCAAAGAATGAATTTTAGGAACAAATGGAGGTTATGAACAGAATATATTTATTTGGAAAAAGAAAGCTCCTGTCCAACATAGGGACAGGAGAGGGCCCCGAGTCAGTGGTCCCCAGGAAGCTATCTTTTCCAGGGACTTTTATAGAGGAAAACCATGTGGTGTGGTGGGTCTAAGGTGGTAGAGAAGACATGGGAATTCGCTTAGGTGGGCATGAGGTGGGACAAAACTATGGTCAACCAATGAGATTACAAACACCATTGCTCAGGTAAAATTGATTAAATCGGGTATCAAATGGGAAAGTGAGTCATGTAGCAAGTGGGCACGAATACAGGACAGAGTCTCTACCTGTTGGGGGTTGGGCTAGTGACTCATTTGGACTCTTTCAAGATGATTGAAATTATTTAGGATATCAATCCCTGATGCCCATCCCTAGGGAAGTATGTAGCTGTGTTCCCTCTTTTGTCTTGGTCTTGAGGTGTGGCCCATATGGGAGTGTCTGTCTCTTCAAAGTTGCAAAGTCACCTTATCTTCCATCCTGTCTCCTCGAGGGCCTGGCCCTGTCTGACTGCCTATTAATATTTCTATCTAATTCAGCTGCCTACAGCAAAGGCAGAGATGCCAAACTTGATGCTGGCTACCCACTGGATACTTCTAGGTCCCTGTTACAAAAAAAAAAAAAAAAAAAAAAAAAAAAAATCATTGAGCCACACAACTCAGAATGTGAGCTCACACAGGGCAGGAGAGAACGGAAGTGACACCCTGCCCTCAAGGGGAAGTGGAGGAGAACATTCACTGTGGGGAAGATGAAGGGAATAAGAAAGGGTAATGACCGAGGAAGACAGAAGGGAGACGCAGCAGAAAATTCCTCTCTATATTGATTTGGTGAGAACTCAATCAAATGAAAAAAATTCAAAAGTCATACTTGACAAAGAGACAATGGAGGGCCAGCCAAATAGCTCAGTGGATTAAAGTGCCTGCAAGCAGGCGCAGGGGCCAGGGGTTTGATCCCAGGGCCTGCCATGCTGGGAGCACAAGCAATTGAGACTGGGGATGGTGGAGTGCCACGCCTGTAGTCCCAGCACTTGGGAGGCTGTAGACAAGTGGATCACTATGCGGCTGATCTAGTAGTGAGACCCTGAACACCCTGTAGACCCTTCCTTAAAAATACAAAAAAAAAAAAAAAAAAAAAGACACAATGGAAATGTGCAGCACCCTTGCCTCCTCTAAGTATATCATTCACGTTTCATGCCACTGTGCATGTGCATGCTGTGTCCCTTCACAAATAAGCAGGACACATCTGTGTGATTTGAATGTCACTGGGGCTTGTGAAGAATGAACCACATGAGCCATTTCAGAGGGTGTGAGACACAGCCCCTGGAAACCTCATCTTTGTCAGCGGAGCCCTGTGCTAGGGCTTGAAATTCCAGGTGAGGCTGGTTTCTCGCTCTATCTCTTTACGAGGCACCAGGGTCAAGATGAAGCGCTCCATCTCATCAAATCCTGGTGTGTGACGCCACCTCATTCCCATGCTGCCTAAATTAGATGAGACTCCTGTGCCCCAAGGAATTTTAAATCCAGCATTCCAAGAGTCACAGCAGTGCACATCTGCAGGAGAGACATCAGCTCGTGTGTGGGTCGGGAACCGACGAGCTCCGCCTGGACTGGCATTCACTAGAACCATATTGTCTGACATGCCGCAGCTCCATCCTCCACTAGATGGACTCACTCACCATCCTGGAGCTCGGTAGTCGCGGCTCAAATTCAACCTTTCGCGATCAACCACTGAGTTGCAGTGATGTGCTTGGGAGTTCTAATAATTATTCTAGGCCTGGGGAGTTCTAATGATAAGCAGTGGCGGTGAGAGGAAATAAAACATGTGCAGAGTGAGACGAAGATCAGTGTTCCTGAGAAAATGCAAGCCGGATGGGGAGCTGGAAGGTGGGGGTGGGGGGATGGGAGAGGGCTGGACACTTCAAGCAGGGTACCCTGCCAAATTCTCCTATGTTCAGATCAGGAGGGCACTGCACTCCTCAGTAGGTTAAGCCACCGACGGGTCTCCCCTGGCTCTCCCTCTCGCTCTCCCTCTCGCTCTCCCTCTCGCTCTCACTCTCGCTCTCGGCTGTCCCCCTCTCCCTCCCCCTCCACACCTTTCTACTACACCACTTCTGTCTTGTAGCCAGTTGACCATGGTGCACTGATGCTGCTGAACACTGTAGGCCAAAATAAACCTCTCCCTCTGAGTTGCAGTTATCAGATATTTTGTTCCAGTGACAGAAAAGCTGACTGACAGCCTCCTCGAGAAAGAGCTACAGCAGCGTGGATGCGGAGGAAAAAGGGAGCCACATAGATTCTGTGCCAGCCAGGAGGAAAGGCAAAGGGTCTGGGGGCAGAAATGAGTCTGGCTGCCCAAAGATTAAGAAGCTAGTGAGGGGCAGGGTGGGAGTAGCAATTAGGGGATCACTTAGGAGGCAATCACAGTGATCTGGGTGACACATGAGAGTGACTTGGACTAAAAGGGGAATGATGGAGGCGTCAAGAAGTAAACAGAATCTGGATATCCTTTGAAGATTGACAGGTGAGTTTGGCTACTAGAGTGGACATAGGTTACAATAGAAATAAAGGGTCCAGGAAGACAGTAAGATTTTCAGTCTGAGCTACTTAAAGGTTGACAGTGCCAACATTTATAATGAAATTGAATTGGAAAAAGGGGCCATGCTCAACTCCCATAGCATAATAACACCCTCAGAAGAAGCAACATGGGAAGGGACAGGATGAACCCAGACTCTGGAGTCCCTTCACCCACAGGCACCAAGCCACCCCAGTGCCCACCCTCATTCCACCTAACTGATCTTCCCAAACTAGAAGCCTCTTCTAGGATTCATTTAATGGAATCACACACTGGGCATGATGGGTTGCACCTGTAACTCCAGTGCTCTGGGAAGCTGAGGCAGGAGGACTGCAAATTTAAGTCTGCCTGGGAATATATGATTTAACTGAACTTGACTCCAAATAAAAAAATTTTAAAAGGATGAGGGATATAGCTCAGTGTGTAGGCCCTCAGTTCAATCAAACAATATATTCACACGTCAGAGTGAGTGTGCATGCTTTCAGATTCGGCTCACTTGCCTGGCACTGTTCTGAGACTTCCCTGTTGTATGATCACGTTTCCTTCCCTCTCAACTGAAAAGTGACCCACGGGGAATAAACCTCCACCCACTCATCCATTCACCTATTCATGGACAGCGGGGTTACTTCCAGGCTGAGCTGTTACCAATAAAGCTACTGCAAATATTTATGCACAATCCATTTTGATGCCACGTGCTCCTGTAGTAAGTACTTACTGAACTTGGTGAACTGTCAAGTACTTCTCCAAAGTATTTGTGGAATCTAATTCCACCAGTGACATACATGCTGTTCTATGTCATCTTCAGTCTTCAGGCATCAGATTTTTAAAATCTTACACATTCTCACGGCTGAGCAGGAGCATCTCACTGTGGTTTAACTTTAATTTCAAATTTATATTTAGTATGTTGACTACAGATGACATTGATCATTTTCCATATGTGCATTTTTAATCCATGTAGCTTTTTCGATTACTGTAGATTTATCATGTCTTGAAATCAAATTTCTTTCTTTTCTTTGGTATAGGGTCTTGCTACACAGTTCAGACTTATAGTGATCCTCCTGTCCCAGCCTCCCCACGCTGTGATTACAGGCATGCACCACCATGCCCAGACCCAGAAGGGCCCACCAGGGAATCCAAGGCCGGCGTGGCATGCAGTACCGGAGATCGAGCCCCAGTTCTTGCACTTGCCAGACAGGTGCTCAGACTGTCAAGCTATCTTCCCAGTCCTGGATTTCTATAAAAATGCGGACTCCAATTTCTTCAAAAGAGCTGGTTGGAATTTGATAGGAATTGCTTAGAATCAATAGATCAATTTGGTGGAAATATGTTTAAATCATAGAGGTTTTATAAGCAGATATCATAGCATAGTATATCTTTCCACTTTGTTAGGTCTTTTAGTCAAATAATAATAATAATAATAATAATAATAATAATAATAATAATAGGAAACAGAAAGATCTTTCCCAGATGGAAAGGTGGCCAAGGGGAAGGGGGTGTGAAGGGGACTGGGACATGTCATGCCCACTCAGCGCCTCTCAACGAGGAATGCACTCCTTATGTCCTGCAAACAGGTCCTGATTTTGTTAAAGCATTGAAAATGAACATTGTGCCTCATTCCTGATCTGAGTCTTCAAATTAGGCACGATATTAACTGCATTTCTGAAATGATTTTCTGAAATGGAGGACATTCCCATTTATCATTAATTTGCTGAGATTTTCTAAAACATGGGTAGACGTGGAACTTGGTGACAGAAACTACGGAGCCTGAAAGCTTCCGCTGCTTACTACCCAGCTTTTTAAGAGACGATCTCCGACCCTCCGTCTGCATTAGAACTACAGGGCGTGCTGTGGATGCTTCTGTGTGTGTCACTTTAGATCTAATCAAGAGACAGCGTATCAGACTAAAGTGCCTGCTTAGGCAAGTGCAGGGACCGTGGTTCCACTGCCAGCACTACATGCCATGTCAGCCCCGCCTCCAGGGTGGGCTGAGCTGGTGACTGAGTCCGGCTGTGGTGGCACACACCTGTAATCCCAGCGCTGGGGAAGCTGAAGACAAGAACGCTACAAGTCTGACTCCGAGCTGCATGGTAAGACCCTGTAACAACCAAATACATGGGGGAGGGGGGAGAGAGAGAGAGAGAGAGAGAGAGAGAGAGAGAGAGAGAGAGAGAGAGACCATACCACGATTTAGAGCACCATGAAAGAGGCCACATCAAGATTATTAAGCTATGAGGTTTTTTAAAAAGATAACTCGAGGCTGAGGGCCCATGTGCCAGGTGGTAGGCGGAGGCTCTGCTGAGCTGCAGAGGGCGAGCTGAGGGCCGCTCCACTCAGAGAGCTGGGAAAGCTGCTGGGTATCACTGGTGAGATTTCTCAAAGGCTCCAGCCATGCGTCTTTCTGCCCTGCTGGCCTTGACACCCAAGGTCACGCTGCCTCCCTACCACTGCTATGGAATGAACCACCCAGGCTCCCTGGGGGATAAGAAGATGAACTGCCAGGGACCCGGCGGCATCCAGTAGTTGTGGAACCCATCTTTGATGAAGATTGGCACCTGTTCTGTGGGGACATGGTGGAGATCCTAGATGGCAAGGATGCTGGGAAGCAAGGCAAAGTGGTTCAAGTCATCCAGCAATGAAATTGGGTGATCCTGGGGGGCTGAGCACACATTTCTGCTACGTTGGCAGGACCAAGGTTCTCCAGGAACCATGATTCCTAGTGAAGCCCCCTTGCTCCACAACCTGGTCAAACTTGTGGATCCTGTGGACAGGAAACCCACTGAGAGTAAGTGGAGTTTTACTGAGGCAGGAGAGTGAGTTCAAGTCTCTACAAGATCAGAAAGAACTATCCCCAACCCTGAATTTCCTAGAGCTGATGGTGTGATCCCTGAAACATGGATTGATGGCCCCAAAGATACATCTGTGGAAGATGCCCTAGAAAGAACATATGTGCCTCATCTAAAGGCTCTGAAGGAAGAGTGATGGAGGCAGTGGGGGTCTAGGAAGCGAGGAGACATAAGAAAGTCTACTGGTACTGAGACCAAAGCAGCACCAGGTTCTGTGTCTTAGCTGTGAAGGTTGAGGTGCCTGTTCCTCGATGCTAATAAAATGCTGTGAGTCCTGGAAAAGAAAAAAAGATAACTACAAAATGTAAGAGAACTCTTTCTGGCATCTAGGGCTGCAAGCAAGAGCCCAAGAAAGGACAGACTTGGAGTGGAGACCACCCCCAAGGCTAGCCCCAGGCCTTGCTGCAGCAGGGGAATGACAGCCCAGAGGATGGCAGGGAGGGTCACAGGTTTGCCCAGGCCAGAGCTGGGCTACAGTCAGTGGAAAACCAGGAAGCAACTCTCCCAGAGGTCAGCAAGGTTCCAGGCACCACAGCCAGGGCTGGCCCACAGGTGTGAGGGTGGGAGAGGCTCCAGTAGGCCAGATGATTTGGAGCTCAAATGTCCAAGCTGGAAGGGTCCTGGCTCCAGAAGATGACAGGAGATGTGCTGGGGCAGGGGACCTAGGGAAGCAGAGGGATTTGGCGCACGGGCACAGGAGGAGGCTGTGTTACAAGAGCTGCAGAAAGGTGGGAGCCAGGCCAGGCTGGAGCTATGTGACCTTCAAGGAGTCATGCCTGGCAGCCCAGCGCAGGGTGGCACAGCTCCGGATGTTCTCATGCCCGTGTGGCTCACTAGTGAGGTCACTTCAGGGACAGAGGAGAGCCCCTCTGAAAACAATCCAGCATGGCTGAGGAATGGGATGGCCCCAGCTGTTATGTACATGACCCAACATTCTGTGAGAAGACTGTGGAAGGAAAATGAGAAGTGGATTTTTTTTTTCAAAGATAAAACCCTCAATCTCGCATAAATTTGCCTTTGTTTACAGTCGAAGAGCTTTCAAATAAAATTGTCTAGACCTTCTATCAAAATAAGCCAAATTGTATTAAAGAATACCAGATTGCATTAAGAATCAAATCATATAAGATCATCAACAAATCATATATCTAGTGGAACTATGTAGTTCTGGGATGTCAAAAAATTGCATGAACCTCATCAGGAAATGTTTTCAAGTTGCTAGAATAAGTACGACTGGAACTCAGAAAGGCAAGTAGACGGAGAGAAGTATTTTCATAAAATAAAGTGGAAAAAATCTCCGTCAGTCTGACCCAAAAAGCTCATGAAAATTGAAAAGAAAGACATCAGAATGTCAATATAAATGGGCAAAGGACATCAATAGATGGATCACAAAGATAAAACACAAGAAATAATCAGATATAACAAAATGTCCAACCGTAACATCTTGTTGAGATGCAAATTAAAATTATAATGGGGTAGCTTAGGCATTAAACTTAAAATGTAAAATAGGTGCTGATAAAAAATACAAATCGTGGAACTGGTAAATGATCTATATAGACATTGCTAGAACTTCTCTTGAATTTAGATTTTATATCCTTAGAGTCATTCTCCTGCTGAGGCTAAAACCTAAAGAAATAATAACCCCAAGCAAATAGAAGATTCTGAGCATGGATTTATGGTATTTAAATGAGTGAAAATGGGAAATAATTTAAATGTGCATTTAAAAAAATCAACAATTGGGTAAATCATTCTGTAAATTCTGTACTCCACTTGGCCATCGCTGGCGGGGAATCATTCGGCTGCAACCAAAAGCCACTGGAAGCTACCTCAGTGTGATGCTAGCCAGGCTGGCTTTGCTCCCCCAGGCAGACCTTGCAGTTGCCCCTGTCGCTTCTTTTCTCAGTCTACCTATGTAGCACATCTTTGAAGGTGCTCGAGGTTTCTAGAGATTCTGACATACCCGCTTTAGGCACCCTATTTCCTAAGTTTCTGTTATAAAACACATGGGCAGCACCATGCTCACCCATGCCAGGCTGTACTGAGCCCCAGTGCATGTCATGCCTGTTAAGGGAGGACACACTCACATGTCAAGCCACTAAAACAATCTTGCATCCACTGCACTCTTGACAGCCATCTTAGATACTCTTCTCTCATTGCTGGGACAAATATACAACACTCAAAATGAAGGAAGGAAAGGTTTATTTAGCTCACAGTTACTGGAGGTTTCAGTCCATATTCAGCTGGCTCCAAGGCAGAGCGGCACATGGTAGAGAGCAGCAGCTCATGGAGGTGGAAGGCAGCAGAACAGCAAGAGCAAAAGGGAAGAGTAACAGCAACCATGGCTCCAGAGAGCACTCTGTCTCCCCTAAATTGCATTCAGGCTGTGCACCCAGGCTGGGTGTAGCACTCACACCCATGATCCCAGGGGATCAGGAGTTAATCACAAACTCTAGAAGTCCACCACATGACGGCAGGAGGCTTTGGGTGGACAACTAGACACAAACCATAACACCAGCTTTACCCGTAGCACAGGTGACTGTTGTCCTCCCGTGGCTTTAGACTTAATGGGGAGTGCAGGTGATTTTCTGGATCTGACAGTCACCACCATCAGTGTTCAGTGTTCTGTCAACTGGGCCCCTGTCCATCTGATTCTACCCACTCCACGCTGTAGTGTCCATACCAGCCTACCCTCGCTGTTCCATCAAATGTTCTCCTCAGTCTTTCTTAGCAGGACTTTTGATTCTTTACTGTAGTCTGTTTCCTGGAGTTATTTGCATTGTCAAAGGATCAAAGTGTGACAGTGGGTCCGATCTGGAGGTGGATTTCAGGCGCTGATACTCAGAGCCTAGGGAGAGGGAGGAAGCTGGCACAGGGACCTGGCAGGGCTCCTGTACCTGTCCACGGCCTGCTAGCAGACCTTACGGTGGGGAGGACTCCCGTGGGATAAGACAGATTAAGCCCCATGCTCTACTGTCCTCCCTGAGCCATTAATGATCCTTGGGTAGAATTCTAAAGACTGGAAACCAGAGCTTCTCCCCACCCTAGGGCCCTCCCCCACCCACCTAGCCCACCTCACACTTGCACTTACAGGATTCCCCTGGGGGAAGCTGGCTTACATTGCCTGTCCCGCAGACGGTGCCTGCCTCCTCATAAATGCTTTGTCTCCCACAGGCTTTCCTATAAACTGCCTAGGTATTTGCCAAGAGTCCAGGCCATCTGCCAGAGCAAGACCTTGCTGGTAACCAGGCTTTTCTGTTTACTTTGCTTTAGGTCCAGCCTATCTCCTTATCAAACTGTGTTCTTGTTCTCGCTGGGCACCATATGGTCCCCAGCAGACAGAGCTGCCCTGTTGCCCACCCTGGGCACAGTGTGCCTCTCCACCCTAACCTATTGATGTGAGATCATCACTGGATCTCAAACTTGATCAAGTTGAAAGATTCTCTACAATCAGAACAGCAACATGTACCTGAGGCACACAAAACAAGCTATGCATTTACACAGTGAGTTTTGAATGAACAGTAGCTACATGCAACATCACTAACTCTTACCCACAACATTGATTGATAAAAGCAAATTCCAAAAGACAACATAGGCCAACATGTTTATTCTAAATTTCAAAAGGGAGATTACATATTAATGGATTGCCAGAGCCACACATGTGCACGCTCAGGATCAGATCACTTCCCTTTGGGCATGGTTGGCATCCATCCTTTCACATCCCTGGCACCTAACTCACCAGGGTCCCTGGTTCCTGCGAGGTGGGAAGCACACTCTTCCTGCAGACCTGCCATCAGGCTCTTTCTATTCTTTCCCAGTCTCAGTGCCTCCATTCCTACCTTTCAGGCACCCGAAGTCCCTGAAGGGATAACTTGTTACACACATCATTTCCTAAGGACCAAGTCTGTGCCTGCTCCTGCGCCAAATGTTCCCTCTTGCGCCTCGGACTCAGGGTGTTTCTCCACATCACGGTCAGCTTTGGGATCCGTACTTACCGCCCACCCCATCTTCGGAATGCTGTCATATCAGCAATTGAGGCCAAAGAGAAGTTTTACTTTTCAGGTGAGGCCTAAAATCATCTCATGATAACCACTACTTTCTCCAAAATCAGGATGTAAGATTCTTTTGGAGCCCTGAAGTGTTTCTGAACAACACATAGACAATAACCATCTGTTTCTGGTCTTTCCCAAGAACAAGCCAACAGAAAACAGCTTTCGGGGACCTGCCCCGTAGCTCAGTTCTTTAAGTGGCTGCTTCAACAAAGCTGTCAGGCTCAGGTTGCTGGGGTTCGATCCCCACAACCCAAGCCAGCCAAACCTGCCCTGAGGGCATTCGGAGCAGAAAACAGCAGACAGCTTTCCCGTGCAGCATAAATTACCGGGAGTAGAGGAAACAAAGCATTTCCTGACTATAAAGACTAAATAATTTCACTTAACAGCTGAGACAGGTTGGCGAGTCTCTGATATAAAGATACTAAAGATCTTCGTAAGGCAGAGTCTTGTGAACTGTGTTTTCTTGTGTGTTGAATTCATTTCAGGTTCCTTCCAAAAACCCAGAGAACAATTCTCTGCTCCACCAATTTCTATGGCACCAACTTGGTGGATTCAGTTCAATTTATTGTTTTCCTATTTCTCAAGTCTCCTGACCTTTCTTTGGGGAAAGTATTTTAGGTTTTGCTTCTTGTCTTTAGGAGTGGGTGTGCACATGTGCGCACGCGTATGGTTTCTTACCTGTCATCCTGACTCTATCTCCTCACCAAAAACAATGTGCGTTGTCTTCTCCTTCAAGTAAAGCTTGAACTTGAGGCCTTAAGTCATCTGAATAGAAATTGCTGTGCACATAGGCGATTGTTTGGGTATTTTTAGGAAATGCTGTGGGTTCTGGGTCCTCAGAGAGGCTCTTGTGTGCTGCTTCTGTGTAGTCTGCGTTAGGGGACCTTCTTCCCCTGAGGGGGTCCGTTGGGATGATCTGGCAGCCAAGGTTCCAGGACTTGCTCCAAAAAGAAGGCTCAGACTGCTGCTGGGACCCACCCCTGCCACCCAAAGCCAGTGAGAGCTGGTGTGGTGAGTTCTTCCTTCCTAGTAGAGATGTCCTGAGACACACACTGTATGTGAGGAAAGTGAGTTGATGAAAATGTGGTAGTGTTGCTGTGTAGCTATTGTCTCCAAGTGTTTAAATTTCTTTGGCTTCAATACAGAAACATAAAGGCTAGCTGAATTAGTGAGGTTTAATTTTTTATGTATTTGGTACAGGGTCTCACTACACAGCTGGGACTAGTAGTGATCCTCCTGTCTCAGCCTTCCCAGTGCTGGGTTTACAGGTGTGCACCACCACACCCAGTCTACTGGGGTTTAATTTTTAACCTAGAGAGTCTAGTGTTATCTGGTATGATAGAAGGAAACAAAAACCATGAGAATATACTTATCCTGAAGAGAATCCTAAGATTTGTGTGTGCAGACACACAGCCTGATCAAAATCTATAGTTAATGTTTAAATTATGTTTATACAGAAAAGGACACGTTGGCATGAATGCCCCTAAGAAACCTTCCTCCTGGCACGGAACACACGTACCCTGTCATTCTTGCCACTTGCTGGAACAATTCTGGAAGCCCTCTTTCCTAAGTGACTGTAAGAGGTTTGGTCGGAACTATGGTGCTATGGAGTGCCAGCCAGCAGAAATGCAAGCTCTGAAACACTGGACAGTGTCCTCACCCACCCTAGTGACCAGCTCTGGCGCCATGCGGCTTCTGAC
>NW_004524628.1:5023146-5078315 GCF_000260255.1 Octodon degus
TGCGGCTTCTGACCTGGCCTCACCCACCCTAGTGACCAGCTCTGGCGCCATGCGGCTTCTGACTTGGCCTCACCCACCCTAGTGACCAGCTCTGGTGCCATGCGGCTTCTGGCCTTTTCCAACAGTTGAAATGACCATGAAAGGCAAATGTCTTGAATTGATCAGGACATCAAAGTCACCACAGCAGCACAACTAAAGACACTCATGCAAGAGGGTGCCTGGGGTGCTTCCCAAAGTGGCAAGAATGATGAGCTAAGTGTTTGAAGCAAGGTGGAGGGTTTTGAGGAGATTTAATGGCAATATGTCTTTTATTTTAATAAAATTTTAAACATTCACCACCTGTTTTTGTCATACCTCGCACGTGTGTGTGTGTGTGTGTGTGTGTGTGTGTGTGTGATCCCCTCACCTTTAAATTCCAACCCCCCTGATATCTGTTATGTCTTCATTGAGCACAGAGTACACTCCTGGTAAAATATCCCAGGAAGGACTCTAAGGGTCACTGGTCAGGATAGAGTCCAAAGTTGATAGAGGGACTTAACTGCTTCCCAGCTTCCGGTTCTTTCCCTCTTCCCTTGGGGATGGCTTATGAAGAGGTGGCCTCTGCCTCTTCTAGGACAGCTTTGAAGCTGCCGAGCCTCACCTGACTTTCAGAAACGGAGGGAGGCAACCGGCTCCTTTCTTCTTCCTTCCAGCTCTGTCCTCAGAGGAGGGTCCCGGGGCTGAGGGGGTGGAGGAGGCGGAGAGGCAGGAGTGCTGCCCAGAGCCAGAGCCCGGAGAGAAGAAAAGCAGACGCCCTGCCAGACCTGCGAGCAAGGAGGAGCTCCAACTTCGACGGAGTAAGGATTTGGGGGCTCTTGGGCTGCGAGCTGTTGGGTGGGAGCTGCAGGCTGTCGGGGCGCTAGGAGCTGGGTCCCAGGAGGAGCTGGGTTGCCGAGCTGCTCGGGATCCAAGCGCTGGTGGGTGGCGCTGTCCGCATTCCCGGTGCTGAAACGGGCCAAGTCCCGCTGGAGAGAGTGCACGGAAGCCGAGCAGGCTGCGGCCTCTGCTCCCATGTCTGGCATCCCACATCCCTCCAGTCTGGCTCCCTTCTCTGTGTTCCCCAATTCGACCGCACCCCTTTCTACTCACGTCCCGCACCTGTACTGGCCGAGCTGGCTGAGCCGTCGGGGAGAGGCATCTGGGGAAGGGGTCCAAACACGCGTCCCAAACCAGGTGCCTCTTCCAGCCACACCAAGAAGAGTAGCTGCGCCTCCACCGTCACTAGCTGGGGAAGGGGTCCCACCGCTGCCCTCTCCCCTTGCTCCAGACTGGGGTCACATGGCGGGGGTTCCTCCAAGTACCCGTTGGTGATCTGGGGCAAAATATCTACGACTTGGGGGTGGGACACCCCAGTGCTTTCTCAGCCAGACCCCATTCATCTAGGATCCAAAGAGACAGGAAGAGGCAATTAAAATTCTTCCAAGGAGAGTGAGCTTTCTTTCTTTCTTTCTTCTTCTTCTTTTTTTTTTTTTTTTTTTTTGAAGAGTTTTTGAGAATTTTTATAGACAGGATGTAAAATGAAAGAAACCCATAATTTCTTCATCTGTCCAGTGATGAATCAGGTCACTTCCAAGACTTATAGACAGATGTGCTACAGTAGCTTTCTTTTTAAATGATAAAATCATAACCCCAGCCTTGGCTGGGTGCCGGGGAGCTTAGCACCAGGGGACCACGAAAGGGCAGAAGGCTCTCTGATCCTTTGCAATCCGATAATCGGACCCACGCCCAGCTCTCTGCCCTCAGGCTCCTCTAGAGCTCAGCAACTCGGCCCCAGCCCACCCCTGAGACACCCTGGTGGCCATGTTCACAGGCATGCGCTCCTGCCACCCTGGAGCTGGTGATATAGGGGACAAAAACTCAACCTGAAAGATATCTGGGATGAATTCATGTGCTCTAAAATGGAAGGATGAACTTTAGGAACCACGGAGGTTAAGAGCAGAGCATATTTATTGAGGGAAAGAAAGCCTCTGTCTGAGAGAGGACAGAAGGGGACTCAAGTGGACGGCCAAGGACCCTACCTTGTCTAGAGATTTTTATAGAGCAAAATATATGAAGTGAGGTGGGTCCAAGGTGGGGAAAAATGGGAAATCACAAGGCAAGCATGAGGTGAAACAAAACTATGGTCAACCAATAAGATCAGGAGTATAATTGCTCAGATAAAATTGATTAAGTCAGGATCAAATGGGGTAGAGAGACACACAGGAATGGGACATGAACACTGAACAGGGGCTTTTACTATAGTGAGTTGGGTTAGTGGCCCTTCCTGACTTTTTCAAGGTGACTGGCACCTATTTACAATATCAATGCCTGGTATGTGGGTACATTTGTTCTATGGTTAGTCTTCAGGTCTGGCCCACAGCAGAGCTACCTCTCTATTCCATAGTTGCAAGGTATCTTGTCTTCCTCACTGGCTCCTGCCTATAATATTTCTATGTAATTCAGCTGCCTACAACACTGGGCTGGGGCTGGGGCTGGGCCAGGGAATAGGACGTGGAGGACTGTTTCCTTTTCCTCAGTTGGAATCACTCTACATGGTGCAAGATGTTCATTGCTTCAATTCCATCACTCTGAGGGAGCATCTCCAGCTAGAGAAGAGGGACCTGGGGTCTGCTGCCCATCCTAGTTGCCAGTGAACTGGGTTCCTCTGACAGGCGACCTGCTCTGCCTGGGCAGCCTCACATGGGAAGCTAGATGGCCTGATGGCAGATACTCTACAGCATCCTTCACAGGAGTGAGGCTAGGGTCAGCAGTACAGGCTCCAGTACCCAAACCCCTGGGGAATAGTGCCCCCGACCCCATCCCACAGTAGACAGCTCAGGCCCCCACCCTCAGCATTCTCTATGGGCTGTCTTCTAACACTTTCACTTATAAAACGAGCACTCACATCACTCTCTGCAATCTCTCTGGTCACCTTCTGCGGCATCCTTTAAGGTTTATCCCCCTTAAATGAGAGATTATTTGCTGGGGGAGACGGTATGGCTTTCTGGTGAATGACAAAGGCTCTATCAATTTCTCTGGGACTTTGGCCAGGACAGTATGTACCCCTTGCCTTTGATGTCACTGTTTTTATGCATTTTCAGTCCTCGCTCAAAATCTGCCAGGGGTGGCTGTGATGGGTAATAATGGGTTGCCATGGTGACCACTCACCAGTCACTATGGTACCCAGGATGTAAACAGTTAAGAGCCATCTAGGCTGTTCTTTAGTTTTGCCTGCACAAGGGAGGGAAGGATGGTGATGACCAGATTTCAAGCCTTTCTCTGGCAGATCCCCTCCCCTCCCTTTCCTCTCCACTGCACTCTCCTCTCCCCAAACCCTTCCTCATCTCCCACCAACCACCCAGACCTCAACGCTGAGAAGGGCCAACCTCTTTTCTCCACATCCCTATTATGTACGTTGGGGTCAGCATGTAAATGGTTTTCCCTCTGACTTGATTTGTGTCAGCCCCACACTGACTACTCCTGAGGACAAAGCACAAAGCTAAGTCCGGCGGGAGACACAGAATTAAATTAATTAAATAGGCACAGTCCCTGCCTTCTGGGGCCTCACAGCATAATGGAGGAGACACTTAAACCACTTGTGAGCCAGCCTGTCCACTGGACTGAAATAGAAGTGACAAGCACCTGAGAGCAGAGCGGTGGGAAGGGCTGACTCTGGGCCAAGGAGGGCAGTCCCACGAGAAGTCCTTTGGAGTCAAACTTGAAATCAACTGCTAAGAAAGGAGGAAAAGGTCTCTCCAGGCAGGACCAGCAGAAGTCAGGATGTGAGGATTCATCAGGAGAGGACAGGCCCCCTGGGTTCACAGGCTGGGACATCTCTGCACTTAGCCTGTTGTTCCTCACACAACATCTGAGGTGATGAGGGGTTTGGGGAGCAGCCCACTGGCCAGAGCTCAGCCCTCAGCACACATCCGGCCCAGACCAGAGGAGGCTGGGAAATATGAGGATGAACTTTGGTGAGCATCCTCTGCCGATAGGTGGCTGGAGAAAATTCACGACACTCTAAAGGGTGAGGGATTTGGTGTAGACAGAATCTTAGAGCTGATATGACCCAGGGCATGAAAAGCCTTGAGTATCACTTTAAGAAATGGGGGCTGTGAGCCAGAGAAAATAAGCAAGCTCCGCAAATTTCTGACTAGAGGGACATGAGTTGAATTTTCTTTTACAAAGACCCAAGAGTTACTCTGGAAGCTTCATTCGTTCGCCCCTTCTTTCATTCCACCCCCTCGTAAGTGCTAAGCATTGCACTATGCACAGAAGTGAGAGACCACATGGGAGATGAACAAAGGGTGTTATCTCAACAGTCCTAGGAGAGGGGCCAGGCCTGGACAAAGGTGGGCGCACAGCTGCAGGAAGCCAGGCGCTGTCTCAGCCTGGCAGACACCCTGGCGCCTGATAAATATCAGTCCTTTTCTTAATGAGTGAGTGGGTAGGAGAGGACAGAAGGCATGGCTGGCTCCTTGGTGCTGTAACTGACAGGGCTTGGTGATGTCTCATGGAGGCAGGAAAGGGGTGGGGAGTAAAAGCACACAGTTAGAGAGTGAGCTGGCTTTGGGAATCCTCTTGACCAAGTCAGGGAGGAAGATTTCCAGGTATGTGGTGGGGACATCCATGACAATAAAAGAAAGCAGACTCTTCCCTTCTTGTACCCTCCTCTGTGGGATTCACATATATCACCTTGAATGATAATTACACTCTGTAGGGGTTAAATAGGGTTCCAACCCCAGCTCTGCCCCTGGGTGACCTGGAATAAAGTATTTAATCATTCCGAACCTCAGCTGCTTTACATGTAGATTGAAAGCAATAAACCCTCTTCATTGGGTTGCTGGGGATTGAATGAGGTTTTGAGGCACATTCCTTAGTATAGTGCCTGGCAGGTGGCAAATGCTTAATGTTAGACAGACCACCTCACCATTTGCTATGATGGCAGAAGTTTACTTTTGTAATCACGCCCCAAAAGTTAAAAAAAAAACAAAACAAAAAACAAAACACTTTCCCTCCTGTGCTTGCCACCAAGCCTGGTGAAATGAATGCTTGATGGAGGAAGGGGGATTCCTGACCCAGCCTCGTGGGCCCAAATTTGGGGGCAGGAAGAATGGGGGTTCCAGAAACAGCTTCTATAAGGTTGGCTGCAGGGAGTTTGATCATCCAGCTGCGGCAAGATCAGGAACGAAGTGTCATCCTTGGGAAATCTCAACCCAAACAGCTGACTCTTATCACAAAGCATTCTTCTCAAAACTGGGCACATTCAGGTCTCAGAAACCAGGAGCCCTGCTCATCCTGACTTGGCCATGTAGGAGACACTTCCTAGGCACAGGACAGACCTCTGCTTCCTCGGCTGAGGAACAGACTTAATCATCTCAGTCCAACTTCAGCGCATGCTCTTCCACCCCAAATCCCTTTCTGTGTTTGGGAATGATATTCATGTTTCTTCCCAGGCAGGATTTGAAATTTTTCAGCCAGCCTTAAGAAGCTCCTGTTTGTTTGTGTTAGAAAGTGCTTAGTGACTAGAAGAGAAAGCCAGGTGATCTCTCACAGCCTGGAGATTTCTTTGAGAAACAAGACTCCATCCTCCTACCTCAGGCTCTTGGTGGGTTGAGACTGTGCTCTGCAGAGCAGGGGAAACAGGATTCTGACCCCCGTCCTCTTCGCCTCCTAGCTCGACTTCGAGCATGTTCACTGTGGAACACTTGAGATGCCCTTTGGGGCCTTTCTGGCAGGTGGAAGAATCTATGATACTTACTGGTCCCAGAAATTGTCCTTTTTCATGAGAGGCAGAGGATTAAGCCTGTAGGACTACAATTAGGCTAATCCTGGCTAATTCGATTGTCCTGGCTGTGTGACCTGCAGGCCTCCACTTGCCCCTCCATAAAGTATAGTAATAGACTCCTCATCGGGTTACTGTGAGCATTAAATGAGCTGAACTTGTCAAAGGTTGTAGAGCCACCAGGTGTGGTGGCGTACATCTGTGATCCCAGCACTTGGGAGGCTGAGGAAGGAGGCAGGCTATGAGGTGAGCTCAAGACCAGCTTGAAATGCATAGAGAACCTATCTCAAAAAAATGTTGTAAGGCAGAGACACGTGGCATAAGTCCTAGAAAACACCATTGTGAGCTTGGCATGGTGGCTCATGCTGGATATCCCAGCACTTAGGAGGCTGAGGCAGGAGGCGAGACCGAAGTTCAAGGCCAGCCTGGGCTAAATAATGAGTGCAAAGCAACCCTAAAATAGAGAGAGACCCTGTCATTATAGTCATTAAAAAATTATGATGATGATGATAATGAGTGTGCTGTTTTGACATTTATCACGTTCCATTTTGTCAGTGTTTGTATTTTAGATTTGATATTTCCTTTTAAGAACATAATTCAAATGCCATAAAAGTCACCCATTTAAAGTACACTGCTTTGCTTAATATACCACAGCTCCTCAACCATCACAACTGTAGAACTTTTCAACCCCTCAGAAGAAAGCCTGACTGCAGGTCACTCTGCACCAGGTAGGCCCCCTGCTCTCCTCTCACCTTGGTGGGAAAGCCTGCCGTGCACATTCCAGAGCACTGCTGAGCTACCTTCCATCGCATGGCCATCCCGCCTTTGCTGATCCATTTACCAGTTGATGGGTACTTATATCCTAGACACACTTTTCCATTGATCTCTTCTTCAAGACCACTTAGGCTGTCTTTCAAGGATGATTTGCCTCAAACAGAAGTTTCAGCGACCCACACCTGGCACTGCTTGAGCACATACAGTGTCACTGGGGGCAGCTGAGTGTGTGCCGGGCTGCGTAGACTCAGGGCAAGTGAGTGGTCTGGCACTGGAGAATTTCTCTTCTGCCCTATGGCTCTCTTGTGGGAAGGGGAAGAAGAGAAAGGCCGTTCACAGGGTGCCTGAAGAGCGGTTCCAAGGTGGGCCGACCTGTGCTAGTGACTGGTTTATGTTTGATGTTTAAATTCACAAAGCGAGGCCAGCCAACCCACATTTACTGGTAATTTACTGAGTGTACTTGCCTGGGTCAGCATTGAGAAGGTTGAGGTCCAGAGGACTGGAGTGGGTGAGTGAGGTCCAGGGAGAGAATGACTTCAAAAAGATGAAGATCCCAAGAGGTAAAAGTGATGAGCTGGAGCTGGAGGACACCAGGCAGCCACCATGTGCTCTGGCCTCTGCCCCGACTGGGCTCGGGCTTGTTTGTCAAATCTTTGTGTCCAGCTTCTGTGCCTTGATGACTCTCTCAGTGTCATCACCAAGGATGATGGTGATTCTAAAAGACATGCAGTGGCTGGAGGGGCTAGGAAGTGTTCTGGCCTACACCACCTCAGATGTCTCCATGGCATTCAAGACTTGGAAAGTTACAGCAAAGTGGATCAGGACAAGTTTTCATATTTATGCACACACCAAAGAGTCATAGAAGGGAAAGAAATTCCCAGTCTATTAGATGTCTAGGTTGGGTTTGAGTTCCCTAAAATCAAAGAATAAATTTTAGGAACAATGGAGGTTAAGAACAGAATATATTTATTGAGGGAAAGAAAGCTTCTGTCTGAGAGATAGAAGGGACCCAAGTGGGTTGCCAAGGACCCTGCCTTTTCTAGGGACTTTTATAGAGCAAGACCATGAGGCGAGGCAGTCCAAGGTAGGAAACATGGGAACTTTGTAGGTGGCCATGAGGTGGGACAAAACTATGGTCAACCAATAAGATTATGAGTACATTCGCTCAGGTAAAATTGATTAAATAAGGATCAAATGGGGAAGTGAGTCACACAGCAAGCAGACATGAATAGAGCACAGGGGCTTTTCCTGTAGGGGGCTGGGTTAGTGGCCCTTCCCAACTTTTTCAAGGTGATAGAGACCTGTTTAGAGCATCAATCTTGATGTCCATTCTGAGGGAGGTATGTGGGTGTATCTATTTTATCTTTTGTCTTAAGGTCTGGCCCCCAGCAGAGGTGCCCATCTCTCCCACAGGTGCAAGGCCTCTTGTCTTCCATACTGGTTCCTCTGAGGGCCCAGCCCTGTCTGACTGTCTATAATATTTCTATCTAACTTAGCTGCCTACAACAAGAGGACAGAACAGGAGCAATATTTAATGAGCATGAAGGGTTATTCATCATGAATGAGGAACAAGGTGTTTTCCAGAAACACAGTTTGGTAGGAGCAAAAGGCTCCATGTGTTCTAGTTATCTTTGTTGTTTACCTGCTCTGTCCATCATGAGTTCCTGACCGTTTTCAAGTAGGGTGGAATTTCTCTTCACAGGGCCATTGTAAAGATTGTGGGTTAGGATGCATTTGAAGTTATTAGAACAGGAAAAAAAAAAAAAAACAGAGCCAGTCAGAGAATAAATACAGTTGTCACACTGTTGGTCCTCCTCCATCTATGCCACACACGCGTGCATGCGTGTGCGTGTGTGTGCATGCGCACGCGCGTGTGTGTGTGTGTACTGAATGCAGAGTCCTGATACTGAGCTAGCTCCTGAGTCCCTTTTCATTTCTTGAAACATGTTCTTACTAACTTGCTAAATTGCCCAGTCTGGGTAAAATTGTAATCCTCCTGCCTCAGGCTCTTGGAATGCTGAGATTACAAGCATGTGCCGCCACACCCACCCCACACATTTTTTGATTACCTACTATCTGTATATCCTGGATATTTGGAGAATAAAATATTGAAGAAAAAGGAAACAGGCCTTGCCTTCAAGGCTTCTGGAATTCATAAAGGAATGAGAAAAGCAGGAGAATACCTGGACCGCATGGGCACTGGGTGCTAAGTGTCTACCCTCAGCAGACCTGGCCGCCAGGCCAGCTCCAAGACAAAGATGAACACCAGAGGAAAACTCCTGGAGGTGCACGACACAATGGCTCCTGGGAGGTTAATATTAAAGACACAGTTTGATTGTTTCTCCCTGGGAGGCCTCCTCAGCATGTCCCAAGACAGATGCGGGGCCTCACTATGCCGCTCAGACTCATGGTGATCCTGCTTTCATCTTCCCCAGTGCTGGGATTATGGGGGTGTGCCACAATGCCCGGACTCTGGCCAGCTCAGTCCACTCTGGGCGAGGAGCTGGTGTGGTATGTGGTGCCCAGGACCAAACCACGGTCCCTGCACTCGCCTAAGCTTGACTAAGCAGGTGCGTTAGTCCACTGACCTTTCTTCCTGGCCCTAAATGAGCATTATTAACCAATCAGAATATATAGATCTTATTTGCACCCTGATTCTTTTTTACATACATATTTTTAAAGACAATTATTTGTGATCTATGACATAATGGTGTGGATCTTATGAATGATCTTAAACTTACATTTCTTCCTAATGATGTACACTTTGCTCTGTTCAAAGAACACTGAATAGGGCTGGGGAGATAGCTTGGCAGCATAAGCACCTGTCTGACAAGCGCAAGGTTCTGAGTTTGATCCCTGGTACTGCATGCAGTGCTGGCCCCAGAAATGGAGGTGCACCATGCTGGTCTGCAACTGGATGTGGTGGTGCATGTCTATAATATCAGCACTAGGGAGGCCGAGGCGGAAGATCACTGCAAGTCCAAACTGCGTAGGGAGACTCTGTATCAAAAAAAGGAAAAACAAAACAAACAAACCCTTCAAAGAACACTGAATTAAAGAACAATTGGGCCAGGCGCAGAGCTACATGCTTGGCCCTAAGGTAGGCAGTACGCAGTGATGCTAGCACTGAGGGAGGCAGAAGCAGGAGGGTCACAAGTTCAGTTCTAATCTGGGCAATTTAGCGACTTAACAAGACCGTGTCTCAAAATAAAACTCTGTTTTAAAGGGCTGAGGATTTAGCTCAGTGGTAGAGAGCTCTTGGTGTACAAAAATAAACAAAAAAAAAAAAGAGGAAAGTCAGGTCTGCCCTCTGTCTTGAAGGGCCTAGGTCAGGCGTGCAAATAACCCACTTACCACATCTTTAAGTGTCTATCTCAGCTTTGATAAGTCCCTTCCCAAAATGAAAACCAGCTGGAGCCTGGACAAGGGCATGCATACAGGTTGCTGATTTGGGAATTGATTTAAGGGAGCAGCATGGGGGTCTTGGAAGAGAGTGAAGGTCAAGAAGAGGAAACAAACTCAATGTGCATCATCAAATGAGCACCACTCTTGTGGGCTAGGGCTTCTCCAAGGAGCCTATAGAATGTACCTTAGAAGGGAGAGAGCACACCCATTATGGGTGGACCTGAGAAGTCCTCCAAAAGGTCTTGTGTGGAAGGCTTGGTCCTCAGCGCAGCCTGCCCAGAGGTGGGCTTTGGGGACTAGATCATGGGGGCTCTGGTCTTGGGTCCAATGGATTAATTCCCTGATGGGGTCATAACTGCATGGACTATTAAGAGGTAATGGAGAGTGTACAGGGCAGAAGTGCATCCCTGGAGGGGGTGGCCTGGAAGAGCACATCTTGTCCCTGGCCCCTCTTCGCTTCTTTACTGTTTCCTGGCTGCTCGGAGGTGAGCAGCCATGCTCCACCACACCTATTCACCATGATGCTCTGCTTCATCATGAGCAGCCTCAAATGGAGCCAGACAACATGGACTGAAATCTCTGCAACCATGAGCCAAATACACCCTTACTCCTCTAGGTTGTTTTCCTCTGGTGTTTTGTCACAGTAACAATAGGCTGACTAATGCAACACCCTCTGAGTTCTGCTTCATCTAGTTGAGGATGTTTGCCTCAGGGTGCTGGTTCCCTGGCACTTCTGGGTGTGCACTTGTGTCACAATGGCCAATGTGATTTAGCACATTACTCTGGGGGATGCAGGGAGGCCTCATGGCAAAGGATGAACAATCACAGAAGAGCCAAAGCAAAGATCAAGGTGCTACAGCATTACCCAGCATTCAACTTGTTGCCATGGTAATAGTTGGACTGGAAGATGGCCAGGAAGCAAAAAGCCAGAGATGACCATTACATGGACCAAGCTAGGATACCATCAAACACACTCCACCCTCTTGCTGTGACAAACATACCTCATAATGACCTTGGCAGACTTAAGCTATGTCAAGCACCAGAGATGGGTCAGGATCCAGCTGAGCCAACAGCTGCACTTGAGTGACTTGGGATGAGAGGACTGCAGAGGGTAGGGTCCTCCGTGGGGCTGCTCTGGGGCAGTGCTCCAAGTTCCTTACACTGACCTCTCTCTTGGTCCTGGAGTGAGCTGTGTGTGGATATTGCCATCTTTCTCTGGAGTGGATTCTACTGACATTTGACACAAGCCATGTGACCACTCCAGAGAGCCTGGCTAGGTTATTTCAATGAAAACATTCTCAGAAGTTATTTTACAGTTGGAGGAGTTGTTTGGAAGTCACAGAGCTGGCCAGTCACACCAGCCATGCCTGAGCATCAGATCCCTTTCTCCTCAACCTCAACAACACCTTGCAGGGTTTGTTGAGAGCATTCAGGGGCATACTTCTGGCATGAAGAAAGGGCCACCCTGTTAAGTTTTATCTATTGGATGATCCATCTATTGGGCATCCCAGAGTCTCAGCTTGGCCAATTATAAATAAAGAAAAAGTCGCAAATGCCTTATGAGACTACTGTAGGGCTTAAAGAGGACGAAGCATAATTGGGTTTAGCACCTCTTGTAAAGATTTTCTGAATGTCAGCATTGTTACTTTTTTCACACTTTTTTAAAAAACAGAATTCAGGAGAGCTACTAAGTGTGCCAAATTATAAGATTCAAAGTAAGGAGATGAGCCCTGGCGTGGTGATGCTGGCCTGTAACACAGCTGCTCAGCAGGCTGAGGGAGGATGGCAAGTTTGAGGCTGGGCTGGATGACTTAGCAAGACCCTGCCTAAAAACAAAAAATAAGAAGGCACTGGGGATGCAGCTCAGCACACCCTAGATTCAGACCCTGGATCCTCTAGGTATGACTTCCTTACCTGAGATAGCTGCTTGGCTATTCTTTTCAGCACTGAACTCTGGACAGCTCCTGGGCATGGCCTCATTTTCAAAGGCCTGAAAGAGAAGCTCAGAGACAGGCAGCTGGCTGGAACTAGGGGAGGGCCCAGAGGTGAGCAGCTGGGCCAGAGCTTGCCTAGGGGGACCACGTGGGGCTGCCTTTGTCCTCTCGAGGACCGGGGTTTGCATCACGTCTTGGCTTTGACTATGCCTCTGCTTTGTGTTCATATTTTAGCTACCACCTTAGGGGGATGTGCTAAGCAAGGAGATGGCCAAGGTCAGCACCCAATACTCCCACCCTCCCTTGACCAGAGCACAAAGCATGGACAGCGAACTTGATTGCGTTGAAAACGGCCTCGGCAGGTAAGATGGGGTTTTGTTGTGTGCCTGTCACAGGTTAACTCCAAAGCTGATCTAGTCTGTGGAGAAAGACCTCCTCAGCACTGGCCGGCCACGGATTGGTGGCAGGGGTGGTAACCCCCTTGTTGTGGATGAAACTAGTATAAAAATGTGTCCAGGCTGCCACACTTTGCCCTGTGTGCCTAAAAGTTTCTCTGAACTCTCTCTGCTCTAGCCCTTGCCCTGGGCACTAAGGATGTAGTATGAGTCATGCCCTCCACTTCCAGGGCAGTGGCAGGATTCAGTGTGCTCATGGGCCTGTACTGAGAATGGGCAGTCCTTTGCTGGCCAAGCCATTAGAAACATGGATGACATCTTGACCTTGGCAGCCACATGGAAGTCAGAGGCTTTGAATGCCACTTATAAGTTATTAATACACCTTGACCTCCCTCTCTCTAGCTATAAAATGGAGCAGCATTCTTTCCCCAGCTCCTGATGTGATGGAAAGGACACGAGATATTCCATGCAGTGCACACGGACACACGCTCTTATGATTCTTAAATTCTAAATGAGACAATTGAGTTGAATCACAAGAAACTTCCTTTCTGGCATTAATGTTATTATACAGAATTGAAATACTAGCTGACAGCCCCAAAGGCAGCAGCAGCCCTGCTCCCCCCATCCACCGCATCTCCTCACTCACCGCAGCCAGCACTTGCTCTCTCAGATGCACGTTGGCATTGTTCTCTGCCTGTCCAGGTTCTTGGTCCCAGCACCTCAGCAAACACTGCTAATACAAGATGGGCAACAATCCCGAAGAGACTGAAGTCCCCCTTACTGTAAATGTATGCAGCCCTTACACCGCACCTTCTGAGATTCAGGCCAAGCAAAGAATATCTCAGAAAACTATTTTTAGTCCTCAAGCATTGGACTAAGCACCTTCTTAGGCAAGCACAGGGACTGGGGTTCAATCCCTGACAACACATGCATGCCAGCCCCACCCCAAGGTGCAATGAGATAGCCGCTGAGTCTGGGCGTGGTGGCACATGCCTATAATCCCAGCATTGAGGATGCTGAAAACAGGAGGATCACTGCAAGTCCAAGCTGCATAGAGAGACCCCGTACCAAATACATTTTAAAAAAAATTCAGGGTTTGTAATCCCAGCACTGGAGAGGCTGAGGCAGGAAGACTGTGAGTTCAAGGGTGGACTGGGCTATGTAGTGAAAGTGTGTCTCAAACAACAAAAACTAAGACAAAAAAGGAGGAAGGTAGGTAAGAAGGAAGGAAGAAAGGAAGGAAGGAAGGAAGGAAGGAAGGAAGGAAGGAAGGAAGGAAGGAAAGGAGGAGAGAGAGAGAAAGGAAGAGAAGAAAAGAAGGAAAAAAAGCTTTTGGGATAGATAACTAGACTTTATAACTTTGTGTACAGCGGTGTTAAGTTCTGTTTCATGATATCAAGAGCTGCATCTCATGGTCCCTCCCTTTGCTAAGTGTCTCCAGGGTGAAGGAGCTGCTATGTCCAGATTCCTTGAGACATCCTGCACCCTAGTCTTTTACCAAACTAGAGGTCCAGTTTGCCTTTTCTCTTGATTAAGTCGTTGGAATTATCTTCCCAGAGGAAGTCACAGAGAAAGAGAAGAATGCTTCTTTTGAGTTTTTTATTTGTTTGTTTGTTTGTTTTTTGGTGGAACTGGGGATTGAACTCAGGACCTTGCACATGCCAGGCAAGTGCTTATTCTACTAAGTTGTCTCCCCAGTCCCCTGAATGAGAAAAGTTTAAACCCTGAAAATAGCAGAAATAAAAATGTGTGCTTTTCTTTTTCTGCTTAGTACTACCTACTTGACTGAACTATCTAATAGCTGTCTGGCATAGTTTTGAAGATAACACAATAGAGAAAGAATTAAGAATATGCTTCGGAGACTTGTGGCACCATCGGAGGCGCTTAGAGCCAGCCTCTCCCAGTGTAGCTATTCTGAGCGAGCTCCTGGCATAGAGGATTGTGTCCCATGGAAGAGGCTTCTCTGTGCTACTTCCTGAGAGGGCCCCAAAGCAATTATCACCAGAGAAAAGCATTTGGAGCTGCTTCTCCCCAACCCAAGCCTTAAAACATGTTGGCTTCCCTTGCCGGTAGCATGTGGCCAATGGCAGCAGGTTCTAATCATACAAGTTCCTCAGGGCTTGAAAAGAGAAAAGGCAAAAGAAGAGGTCATATTCTGCAGCCTGGTGCTGAGAGGTCACCTCAGCTTGCTTTTGTGTCCCCAAAGTCACTGGACAAAGTCACCAGATGCTCTGAAGTGAGAAGTTAATTACCAGCTCCAGTCCTCATGGGAGACTGTCCTCACCCAATGGCAAGGGACAAAAGAAACCATCACCTTGACAACATGAACTCCTCGTTACAAATAAACTTGGGAGCTGAGCGCAGCATGGTGAGACCTGCCGGTCTCTTAGAAGAGGCGCGACGTGGTGCAGTGCTGCCTCGCTGGTCTTGTTCTCACTAACGTAACATCAATCAGGGGCCTCGAAGCACCTTCACCACGTGAGCCCTACGCTTTGCTAAGAGGGGCAGCTGCGGGAGTTCTGGCCTGCCCTGCTCATCCTACAGAGACTGCACTCCCGGCAAGGCCGTGCCCAGGGCCCTCTGCCAACTCCAGGCAGAAGAAGGCCTGGTCTCAGACTCACCTGCCACTGTTTTTCTGGAAGATTCCAGCCCCCCATTCTTTCTTTTTTTAAAAATGTATTTAGGACAGGGTCTGCAGGGTCTCACTACACAGATCGGACTCGTAGTGATCCTCCTGTTTCCTGCCTCCCAAACGCTGGGATTATAGGCATGCGCCACCACACCCACTCTCAATTGCCGTCTCAGCGTACCCTGAGGGCAGGGTCAGCACAGCACGCCAGGGATTGAACCTTGGTCCCTGTATTCTGCCTAAGCAGGTGCCTCCATCCGCTGAGTCATCCGGCTAGCCCCTGCCTCCCCATTTTTGCACTAATTGCCAAAAAATGCCCCCTGTTTTTCAGTCCCTGTGTCTCCCTGCAGGCTCAGGCATCCCCCGAGACATTCAGTTCCTTTCCTCTCTCTCCAGCTCTGCTCTGCCTGCTTGGCAAAGCCTTTCTCTGAGCACTAACTACAGTTATGCACTGCCTTAATATAGGGGCACTATCTGAGAAATCCATTGCTATGCCATTTCAGGATAGTTCATCAGTGCGAGACATCAGTAAGTGAGGAGAATTTTTTATTTCCATTATAATTTAATGGGGCCACTGTCACATATGTGGTCCATTAGTGACTGAAAGGGCTTTATGTGGTTCATGACTGTATCTGGGTTTCATCCATAAATACCTCCAGGCATTCAACAAAAGTAAAACTTTGAAACTAAAAGAAAGACATTATTTTGGCAGAATTTCAGATCACAAGAAACAATTACAGAGATGAGGCAGGGGGAAGAAAAGGCTTCCTGTGCCCCCTGGACACCTGACACTCCCTGTCTGTGATAGTTGATACATTGTTTCAGCTTGGCTGAATCCACTCCAGCAGTTAGTGTCTGGGACCCCCAGCCCCATCCCCCACTCCTGTGCCCTGTGGGCGGGCAGGGCCCAACTTGGGGCATGATTGGTTCCACCCTAGAGCACTAGTGGGCCCCCTCTGCAGTGTGATTGGTTCCACCCTAGGGCCATGCGCTGCCCCAGAGTGACTCACCATAAAAAGTGTATACAAAGGAGTTGAGGAAGGCTGCCTGGCTGCCCTGCCCATCTTCCTTGGAGAAATTCCAGTCTTTGGAGGAGCTTGAACTAAGTAGCTGCACCACTTGAGCTGCTATCATTTGCTTTGGAGCCAGCAGAGTATGAACTGAAACCTCCACAAACTATGAGCTAAATAAACCTTTCCTTCCTTCATTATGAGACCAAGACACTGTTCTTCAGGGCTCAGTGTGCCTCTCTGGGCTAGTGTTTGAACAATGCTAATAACATCAAGATGAAACTAAAAAAAAGGCAAAAATCATATTAAGGGCTGGGGATATGGCTCAGTAGAATAAGTGCTTGCCTGGCAAGCGCAAGGGCCTGAGTTCAATCCCTGGTTCCACAAAAAAAAAAAAGAAAAAGAAAAAGAAAAAAGATAAAACTGCCACATCTTTCCTTATTGCCTTATGATCAGGACCCTTCAGTTCAGAGGGTAAAGTGACCAGGCCACTGGCCCCCAGCTGACAGGAGCTGGAGTAAGGATTTGAATTTGGGCCTCCCAGCTGCCCCGCTGCTGCTCAATGATTGTCACGTGATCTACACCTAGTGACTCTGCAAACCAAGAGGATCTCGCCTTCCTTGTCTGTCCAGCATCTTCGATGCCATGAACACTGATCCCTCTGCTGGGAACACACATAAGTCTGGTATTCGGATGTACCCACCTGTGAAGAACAGAAACCAGACTAGGCAGAAACGCTAGGCTGCTTGCAGGGACAGCGCACCTCCATCCTTGGGATTGCCTCGGGTCTCCCAGGCACACATGTGTGGCAAAGTCCCAGCTCAACGGTCAGCTGCCACCAACAGCCCTGCTCCTGCCAACGGCTCAGATCCAAGGACCCAAAAGATGGGTTCATTCATCCCCGGCCACCTCCTCCTGTAACTGACCTCGGCCCCCTCACAGTGCATCCCACCTCTGAGCTACAGAATACTAGGAGCGCACAGGGATTGTAGCTTCCAGGCTGCAGCAGGGTCCCCAGCGGGGTCTCTTCCATGATCACAGATGAGATGGGAGTCATCCCTTAAGGGCATAAGGGAAGAAGCCAACAGCTGCTCTGGAAACAGAGAAACATGGCCATATCATGCAGCCAGGCAGATCGGAAGGACAGCTCTGGTGGCCTGTCACAGGGCTCAGTCCTCAGCCACGTCCAGTTAGCGTTTGCTTGAATCTGTGCTACACTTGGGACTACCAAGGGCTGCTTCATGGAGCGGGTAGGAGCAGGCTTTGCAACGTGATGGAATTTCACTGGACCCTCAGCTTTGCCTCTTGGCCCTGTGACAGTGGGGAAGTCACTGGCCCTCTCAGGGCTTCCTTTTCTCTTACATGACTGTGGTGCGGGGACTGGGTGGTAATGTTATGCCACTGCCACATGTTGGGCCATCAGCAAGTGGGAAGTGCTCGAGACCGTGCTGGGAGGAAAGGCGAGCCAGATCCTTCTCCATTCGGTGTCCCACAGAATGAGGAGACATGAGAAAGTCCAGTTCTCAATTCTAAAATTTCAGTCACGTGTGAGTTCAAGCCCAGTGATTCGGCAGCAGCTGCATTGTAAGACTCATAGTTTGAGCTGTTGGTAGCTCGTGACCACCAAAACCAACAATGGCTTCCTGGCTTGTCCCCAGGGACAGCAAGTGGTCTCGGTGTCACTGCCCAGCCTAGCTAGAACTCAGGAATCTGTTCCCAGGAGAATCGTGCTGAGGCAGACACATGAAACCCAGGCGCCGTGGCTGGGTGAGCTGGTGTCTGGCCTGGCAGACCAGACCCTACCCGAGTCCTTGCCACTGAAGGTATCTCGTGGAAGTGAAGCTGCTGATTCGGAGCGGCTCCAGCAGCCCTGCTGCGGGAGGGAGGTTCGTGCTGGCAGTTAGGCTGTCCACAGGTGACCTTCACAGGACTGCGGGTGGTAGCCAGTTCCCTGCTGGGGAGAAGGCGGGGTCGCTGTTGAAAGCAGGCCACGGCTTAGCACCTGGGATTCGAGGACTCTGGCTTCTAATCACTCTGAGGAGAGATGGGAGCTTTGCCCTAGCGTTAATTCTTGCCTCCTGCTTCAACCACCTTGTTAAGAAAGCTGATTAGGGTGGAATAGGCCACGTGCTGGAATTAATTTGCCTTCCTCAGCTCCTCGGGCCTCAGCCAATGAAGTGCAAATCCCCAGGGGCTGATGCACAGCTGACTTTTCATCAAGCTGATCAAATTCCACCTTAGGAAGTTTTTTTAAAAATGACAGCAACTCCCAAACATGCTCCTCATCTTACTCGGGGCAGTTCTGCAGACGCCAGACTCTCTGCCGCTGTCACACCTGTCCCAGCTGTGCATGTGCTTTTTACCCCCAGTTGCACCAGAGAGGTCGCTGCCCTTTCCTCTCTGCTTCACAGATAGAGGTGAGCGTTCTGCATGTGGAAGCATTCATCCCAGAAGATAACCCGCACTCTCTCTGCAGGGTTAGGTCAAGTCCACGCAGAGATTTGGGCTCTCCCCTTAGCCGGAGGGCTGCAGAGGGCAGCTGGATGAGCACACGGAATGGCTGGCCCAGGAAATGAGGCCGCAGCACACTCGAAGTGGCACAGGAGGCTGGGGCAGGCTTCCAGGGGTGGCAGCCATCTGATCGTGGGTAGGATTTTAGCAGGTAAAGATGTGTTAAGCCAAAATCTACACTCTGCACTGCTGCTATGGAAATAGTTGCTTAGGCTTGAGATGTCGGGTACTGGACGCTCCAACCCCACCCCCGCTCACATGCCAATAGGGACCTTGTCAACATTTGCTGCCCGCGTCCCCAGCCCACAGGCAGTGGCTGGCCTGCTATCAAAAAAAGGGTCACAGAGCCAGGCAGGATGGGAATCATAGTACTCTGGGAGGCTGAAGCAAAAGGATCAAAAGGCGAAGGTCAATATGAGCAACATTTTTAATGATAACTTTTTTTTTTTTTTGGTAATGTATTTGCCTGTTGCAGGGTTTCACTACGTAGCTCAGACTCATGGTGATCCTCCTGCTTTCAGCCTCCCCAGCCCTGGAATTACAGGCGTGCACCACTATGCCTGGATTCTGGCCAGCTCAGCCTGCCTGGGGGTGTGGGGCTGAATGGCATATGGTACCAGGATCAAACCATGACCCCTGCGCTTGCCTAGACTTGCTTAAGCAGGCACTTTAGTCCACTGAGCTATCTTGCTGGCCCCTGATATGTACAACTTAATGAGATCTTTTATAAATTTTTTTTAATTTTATTTATTTAGTTTGGTACAGGATCTTGCTATGTAGCTCAAACTTGTAGTGATCCTCCTGTCTCAGCCTCCCCAGTGCTGGGATTACAGGTGTGTGCCACCACACCTGGACTTGGTGGCCAGTGTGCCTGGTGTTCCAGGGCCAGCACAGCATGTGGTACTGGGGATCAAGCCCATGTCCTTGTGCTTGCCAAGCAGGCCCTTAGACCACCCAGCTATCTCCTCAGCCCCCTTAATAAGATCTTATCTCAAAAAAATTTCCAAACGGTGTGGAGGGGCTGGAGCCATAGCTCCATGCCAAGACCCTGAGTTCAATCTCCTGTGCCACGAGGAAGGGTGACATTTACCCAACAGTCTGGGTCTATTAGAACTGCAAAGAAATGCAGCCTGGCTTGAGGATCATGGAGGCTGGTCCCCTCAGAAGCAGGACATCTGTCTGCCTCACGCCTGAGCATACCCAGGAGGTGGGTGAGCTTGAAATCAATTTCGCATGCCGCACATTGGATTTCCCAGGGTCCGTGCGCCTGGTGAGGACTCTCTCTCAGTCCTGCAGCGCGGGATTGTCATGGAGACCGCAGGACCAGCTGGACCCAGGCGAGGCTCCTTCACTGACCCAGCGCCAGCCAGGTAACCATCAGCCCCAGCCCTCAGCTCAGGAATGGGAGACCGAGGCAGAAGGACGGTGGAAACACCTCGAGGCACCGCACTGGGAGGGGCGCAGGGTACAGAACTGGAGAAGCTCAGCAGCCTATGCCCCAGCCCAGCATCCACAGTTCACAATCACCTCCCTCTCAAGGCAGGCAGAGGAGTCAGAAAACAAATGGCCTTGATCTGAAATGGTTTGACTAAAAATAGATGTTGGAGAACTTGCTCAAGGCTTCAAGAATTGAGAAAAAAACAAGCGGTAAAGGTAAGAAGGCCCAACAGACACACATGGGACACGTGCCTAGTGATGCCGGCTTGTTAACTCCTTCCACCACTTTGTGGTTCTCAGTCCTACTTAGGATTATCACCCAAAATGTACTTGATTATCTATTCACCGTATTCCATGGTGGAGGATGCCACTCTGCCAGGATTTATTAAGGAGCCAGGCATGTAAGTGATGTCCACTCCTGTTTTACTAATACAAAGCTGTTGGAGTTAAGGCTCCTTGGTTGCCAGAGAGAGAGAGAGAGAGAGAGAGAGAGAGAGAGAGAGAGAGAGAGAGAGAGAATCTCTAAGTGAGGTGGCAGGGCCATGGCTGGGCACTAGACACAGACTTGTGGGCAGAGCTATGGGTACAGGGGACGGGGCAGGGAGGCAGCGAACTGCTCCCTCATCTTCTCTTGGGGTTTCTGACGTCTCTGGTTTTTCTGTATGTCTCCCCTCTTTGGGCTTTCTCTGCTCACACAGGTAGCAGCAGGCACAGGCTGAAATGGGCTCACTGTACTGTCCTGGGTTGAAACACCTAATCCCACAGCTCCTAAGGGACTGCGGTGGGTCTGTTGTCAGCTCTGGACCTGTTGGCTGGGGCTGGAGGGGAAGAGAATGACCTTGGTTCTGCTGTCTGGACAGAAAGAGAAAAGGGGGGGGGCATCTGGGCTCCGAGGTTGGTGGGACAGACACCTCAGCGTGTCTGTAACAGCTCGAGGCAGAGCTGGGTGGGACGTTCTCTGCTCATGCGTTTTTATTGGTTATTCCACAGATTAGTGGGCTTCATTCTGGCAGCTTCATGCATGCGAAATAACACACCTTCACCCCTCCCACCACCCCCAGGTTCCACATGTTGAGGGTGGGGGCATTCCACGTGCACATTTTAGGCTGGGGAGATGGCTCAGTGGACTAGGCACTTCCCTGGCAAGCGCAAGGGCCTGAGTTCAATCCCCGGTTCCGGAAAAAAAATGCTACCATGTGCGCATTTCACCTCAATGTCATTCTTTAGCTAAGGACACCAGGGCGTGATGAGGGGCAAGGTGTGTGACCATTCTTGACTGTGTTCTGGGTTACTGGCTCTACTGGGGGTCCTGTAGGTGCCAAGCAGGGACAGGGCTGGGTCTGTCCCTTCTCCTCTGGCAGACAGGAGAGGCAGGCGTAGAGGAGCCTCCAGCAGGTGTGGAGGACAGCTCCAGCTCAGATGAGCTCCGGGGACAGGACCGTGCCCTCTGGTTGGGGTGGATGTCCTGGATAAGTTGCCAAGCAACTTCTATACAAGGCTGGGCAAAGACCTGGATTTGTGCAAGGAAAGCTTAATGGAACAGCTTACTGGGGAAAGAATCTATGTTGTATGAGGATGTTCGTCCCTTTAAACCTTGCCCTGCATGTGACTGTTTGAAAATTGTGTTACTTTATTGCTCCAGGGCTTAGTGGTCACAGCAGGGAAGGATGAGAGGAGAGCCCTGTCGGCCCCACTTGAGGGTCAGGCCCTTGCAGAGTTAGGAGGACAAAGCTGTAATAAAACAATGGCATCACTTACTGGAGAGGCGGGGGGAGGGACTAAAAGGCCCCAACAGAGTGGGACACAAACCTGAGCCTCAGGCCCCCAGCCTGGACCCCGATGGTCACCTGTGCCTCCGCTGGCCCCTGCAGACCAGAAAGCGGGCTTTCCTACCCTTCCTCCTCTGACCCCTGCTGTCCCTCCATTGCCTCTCAGGTTCTCGCGCCTCCTCCTCTCCCTGCGCTCCTGGGCTGCCAGGCACCTCCACCCTGAGGACCAGAGACCTGACTCTTTTCTGGAGCGTTTCCACGGAACTGAGCTCCAGGAGGTGTCCTGCTGTGAAAGCAATGCCCAGTCCAATGTGGGCAGCCAGGAGCCACCAGACAGAGGCAGAGGGTAAGAAAGCAGAGGGGGAAGGGTCCACCAGCCGCAGCCATGGGGGCAGGAAGCCCTGTTTCAGGTCTAGCTGGGATGCCCCTCCGTGGCCCCAGAGCATTCTTTGAAGATCTGTCCTTGGGGGTCCCTGCAGGCTGTGACACCTCCTACTCTGAGTCCAAGAAGCACCTCAGACTGGAGGCCTTTGAACTGGGTGCCAGGCCCATGCGGCCTCTCACCCCTCCTGCATGAGCTCCCCAAGCGCTCATGGGGGAGTGCTGCCAGCCCAGTCTTTCCACCAAGGTCCCTGTGACCTACAGCAGCAGAAAGCAGGGCCTGCTGTACCAAGAATCTCAGGAGTTGGGCTGGGGAGATAGCTCAGAGGACAGATAAGTGCTTGCCTGACAAGCACAAGGTCCTAAGTTCGATCCCTAGTACCAAAAATAAAAGAATCTCAGGAGTGCCCAAAGGGCACCACATGTTATAACAGATGCGCGCGTGGTTTTCTGGAAGAGGGTCCACAGGGTGGTCTAGTTTTTGAGGGAAATTGTCCACATCCCATATCAGGGTAAGAACCACTGGGATGGGGGAGGGGTAGGCAGGTGGGCCAGAGTGGGGCAGGGGGTGGCTTTTGGGGGGGGATCTGCAGGGCAAAGCTTCTCTGCCACTTTTTGCACTGTCCGAATTTAGAGGAGAAAAGGTAAGAAAGAGAGGAGAAAAGTAAGAAGTGTGACAGTAAGTTACACCCTCTGGAGGCAGGATGTCAAGATGAGCAGAACCAACATAGAAATGTGAACCTTTTGGATGCGGAGGGGGTTGGGCAGGATGAGCAGAAATTGCCCAAACAACACCAGCTGGAGGTCTCACATCCTAAAGAAATCACCCAGAGAGTCAGTCTGCAGTGTCACCAGCTACTGGTCTTGGTCCCCACAGTGACCTTGGGTGGACAAGTCACCTTACCAACTCTGGAGGCATTGGGCTTGCTTAAACCAGCATCTCAGAACCCTGGGACAGTCACCAAGAAGCCCTGGGATGGTCACTTGGACCTCCCCTGTAGAACACAAAAGGTGCTGGGAGAGTTGGCTCTCAGTTCAGCCTGGACAATGTCAGCCCCACCCCCAGCAGGTTCTCCTGGGCATTGGGGGCATTGGGGGTTGTGTGGAGTAGAGCGATTCATGAGTGGGTAGGAGCAGAGGGCAGATAGATTAAAACAGGAGACAGAGTGGAACTTGAGGCCCGGATGCTGGGTGGGGTTGAGCCCAGTAGCTCTCAGTTGTTCAGGGGCTTCCTTGAGCCCCAGTTCACCCCATCTTCCTCCCAGTCTTTCCCCAGGGCCAGCCCTTCCCAGACAGTCTTTGCCCCTGTGGATGACACTGGCCAGCATTGGCTGGGGAGGAAGGCACAGGGGTCCTGGGCTGGTCACCTGGGGACAAGGTCCTGAGGGGCTGATGACTCTTGCTGCTCTCTCTCTGCCCCCTGCAGTGCCTGGCCCCTGGCCAGAAACAATACTAACGCCTGCAACAACAAGGAAGAGGAGTAAGTACAGCTCCAAGGCGGCTCCTTCCCAGTCCCCAGGGCCACCTCTTCCCACAGGAGCCAACTCTGCCTTCCCCCACCCCAAAGTCCTCTGGCTTCCCACCCACCCATGTACCAGTAGACCTTCCCAGACTCCTGTCCTTTCATTGAAAATCTACTTCTTCCCCAAGGACACACAGGGGAGGGGACCAGGTCTTTATGGCTGCTCGGGGGATGTCATTTATCTTCTGACTCGCATTTTTCATCTATAAAGCAAAAAGGCCTTGGTGGATAAAGACTTTAAGCTTTATTGATCCTCCTGAGTCCCTGTCCATCTGGGGACTCCAACCTGGAGCACCTATGAGGAGGAGCAAAGGTACTGCTGTCCACCATTACAAGCTGTGGGTGCCAGAGAAGGGCCCTTCCTGGGGCCAACTCAGGCCAACTGCGAGGCCATCATCAGGGCAGCAGAGAGAGGAACATTAAGTATTTACAGAAAGCAGGAAGGGCTATCCTGCTGTGACTGCTGCCTGTCACCAATGCCATGCTGGCGCACAAGTGCAGAGTGTGGCTTTCGGAAGTGCAGCCCAAGAGCTCGGGATGTGGGCATGCACCTTTGTGAGGCGCTCCCATGTATCAGTGAGCGTGCGCAGCCGCACACCTCCGTGTGGAACACCGTAGGGAGAGAGAGGCCTCTTCCCCAGAGGCAAGAGAAAAACCATTCCCATTGGCAAGAAGTACCAGGGTTTTTTTTTGTTTGTTTGTTTTGTTTTGTTTTTTAAATTCCAGTGGACAGAATATGCCCAGGCCTTTTCTTATTTCTCTTTTTGGTCCCCAGAACAGTTTTCTATTTCCTGCCCCCAAAAAGTGTTTTTTAAAAGTATTTTATTTATTTGGTGCAGAGTCTCACTATGCAGCTCGGACTCCTAGTGATCCTCCTGTCTCAGCCTCCTCCGTGCTGGGATTACAGGCATGTGCCACCATGCCTGTTTTCAGGGTCAGCGTGGCATGAGGTACCAGGGATTGAACTGGAGTCCTTGTGCTTGCCAGGCAGGCACGTAGACCACTGGGCTATCTCCCCAGCCCACAAGTGTGTATTTTGTTTACATAAATTTGGACATCATATCCAGAAACCCAAATGCCATCAGTCAGGAAAAACGAAATGATTTCATCTACAAAATAAGAGCAACTGCGATAGGTGCTTGACTGAAGCCAGCCTGAGGGCAGCCACCCTTGAAGGCTGGTAGTGAGTCTCCAGTAAGAACACGGCCCTGGGGACCAGGAGTGCAGACAGGGCTTCTGACGGTCTCTGGGCTTCTTTGTCCTCAGCTGGGACACAGCTGCTCAGAGGGGCTTGGGTCATGGGTCCACGCACAGACCAAAGGATGAAACTGGGAGCTGCCCAACATGGAGAGATCTGCGCGCAGAAGACGGGGCAACAGTCCCCTGTGGTCACCTTCCGCTACTCTTGCACCACATCCTGGCATTTTTACTTAGGTCCACAGGTCCTGAATAACTTTTCTGGATCAGCCAGTTGCAGCCCAAACCAGCGCCATTTCTCAGCTCCATACAGATTCTTTCTGGCAGATCTAGGTGGATTCGGGGATGCAGCTGGATGGTGCTGTGCTTTGTTCAGCTCTCAGCACTTTGGTGGCCTTAGGGATGGTCCAAATCCAGGCCCATTAAAGCCCAACTACAGCAAGCAAGCCCCTGTGTAATTAAACGCTAGTGCACCCGGTAAGCTTTGTGGGTGGCGCCCTCTGCTGGTTACTTGCCAATATGACACAAGTGTCCCTGTGGTGTGATGTACATACAAGACAGAGGATCAGGCTGGGGAGATAGCTCAGTAGTATAAGTGCTTGCCTTGCAAGCGCAAGGGCCTGAGTTCAATCCCCAGTTCCACCAAAAAAAAAAAAAAAGACAGAGAATGGGTGGCTGGGAGGCTGTCTCTGCTCTTCTAGGTTAAAGATCTTCTTAATGTCCTATTCTTCTCTGCTGTAAATAGTGCCATGCAACCTAAAAGCAAAAACAGTGGAGCGAGAACAGCTGGAAAGCTGTGACAGGAGAAGGAGGAGAGGTTCAGTGTGAGGGACACATGACCATCATCGTTACCAGCTTCAAAGATGGAGAAAGAGTGCTTCAAATCAAGGAGTGCTGCAGCCCCCAAAGGCTAGAGGAGCCCTTGGCCTCTGAGCAAACGGGGACCTTGGTCCTCCAATGCCCGGGAGCTGAGCTCTGCCACTGACCAATGGGCAGGAGATTCTCCCCGAGGCCTCCAGAAAGGGTCTCAACCCTGCTTGGTTTTCAGGTGAGACCCATCCTAGACCTCTGACCTGGACGTCTGCAAGCTGAATGGACGTCTAGGCCCCTGAATGTCCGATCATTTTGTTTTGGCAATTACAGAAAACAAACTCAACTATGTTCAGAAATTCTTTCACAGTTATCTTAGAGAATATGAGGAACAATCTTCCCACTCCACTGTTCTCAGCATTGTTTGAAGAACAATGAGCCCCTGCTGTCCTGCGATTCCCTTGCTTGCACCTTCTGATTATTGTGAAGAATGCTGGTAGTTGTCCTTCTCCAGGTATGTGGGCACATGCTCACGAGTCCTGCTTTCCTTAGAAAGTGCTAGGTAAAGGCTGGCAAGATAGCTCAGTGGACTAAGTGCCTTCTTAGGCAAGCGCAGGGACCAGGGTCTGATCCCCAGCACCACCTGCTACACTGGCCCTGCCCCCGGGCACGCTGAGCTGGCCACAGAGTCCAGCCATGGTGGCGCATGCCTATAATCCCAGCACTGGGGAGGCTGAAAACAGGTGGATCACTATGAGTCTGGGCTGCATAGTGAGACTCTGTACTCAATACACAAATTTTTTTTTTAAAAATTAGGTAAAACATCTGATCTGTTTCAATGATCATTTAATGAATCGATTAAGGAATCTGCCTTCCTCCAGAGCATAGGAGACTGAAAACAGAGGGGCCCAACGGCGATGCCAGCGGGCTCCCTCTTTGACAGACAAAATCATTTACCGTTCACCTTGAGTTCCCCTATGGTTCAATGGGTCCACAGTGTCTACCTCACTGAGCTTTTTTTTTTTTTCAGAACTGGGAGTTGAACTCAGGCCCTTGCACTTGCCAGGCAAGCGCTTATTCTACTGAGCCATCTCCCTGGCCCCTTCGCTGAGCTTTTATACCTATTGGTTAAGAAAGCTTTTAACAAAAGCTGATGCTTCAAAGGCACCTAGGAAAGAAAAGGCAGTGAAGGAAACTTCCTGAGGAGGAGCCTGAGGAACGGGGCTGCCCTGCACACCTGGGAGGGGCAACAGCTCCACCCTGCAGTGTCCCAGCAGGCATCTGCACCAGGCCTCTGTAGGCAGTGATGACCTACTTGTGGCTAATGATGCACTCAACCTGCAGTGGGGCTCGGTACAACATCTTAAGTTGGAAATGCTGTAAATAATGATAAAAAAAAAATACATGGCATAAAGAGCCACCAAATGTCATAACTCAGTCTAGCCTTCCACAAAAGTGTTCAGAATACTTCTGTTAGCCACAGTTGGGCAAGATCCTCCAATGTAAGGTTTATGTTCTATCTGACAATACGGTGGTCGCTGCCACAGCCCAGGGCAGCGAGAACTGGGTGGCATATTGCTAACCTGGAAAAAGGCCGAAGTTCAAAATTCAAGGTAAGGCTTCTACTGAATGTGTATCACTTTCCCACCATTGTAAAGTAGAAAAAAAAAGCCGAGCCATCCGAGCCAGGGATCTTCTGTGGGTGTATTGTAACCCTGTCCCAGCTTATGGGAATGCTGCTTCTCTTCTGCCCACTGGCTTTCTCAAGACTTGGAGTGTTAGATCCAGAGAAAGTTTTGGGAACAACCTGCAGGCCACACGAACAGAGTCTGACCGGTGATTTCCAAAAGTCCATGTGCTTTCCCACCCTCAACTCGTAAATTCGGGTTTGTCGCTTGTTACCACCCAATGTCTCTGTTTCCGGGCTGTTCATGATCTCCCCATCAGAGACTGTAGAACATTAGGTGGAGCCCCTAATTTCTCAATACAGAATGGGGAGTCGTAATGAAAGCCATAACCTCACTTCAGGATAAATGTAGGGAACAAGGTGGCAAGGGCTCCCAAGGGTGTATAGTGCCCAAGGCCAGCTGGGAGGAGCCGCTTCAGAAACATGGGGACTCTGCTCACATGCAGTTCCCAGCCCATTCCTGCCAGGTCACAGGAGGGCCCTTGGAATCAGCATTTGCACAACCTCCCCCAGCTGGTTCTGCTGCTCCCTCAGTGTCCCTCAGTGATAGCACCACATGGCATCTTCATGCCCAGCATCCGAAGGACGAGGGTGCTGCCACAGGGCACATGGGCATGTCATTGCCTTGACTGTATGGCTTCTGGGGGAGTTGAGCTGGGAGGAGAGGACAGTTGGAGTCCACCTGGCTCCCAGCCTGTCTCCCTGTTCAGGGATGCCCCGAGTGACCCCTGAGACAGGACACTGTCATGGCCAGCCACTTCTCAAGGGCCTGCCTGAGGTTGCCCTTGGGTCACTAAGCGAATGCAGGTCTGTAAGGTTTCCAAAGCTGTAGGTGCTCCATACCCTGCACTGTCTGTGTATGTCTGGTTTCCAGAAAGAAGAAGGATGCCATGGTGGTGGACCCCTCCAGCAACCTCTACTACCGCTGGCTGACTGTCATCGCGCTCCCAGTCTTCTATAACTGGTGTCTGCTGGTGTGCAGGTGGCGCAGGGCTGGGCTGGCTGGCGGGGCTGGGGCAGGGACCGCTGGGCCTGGAAGGTGGAGCTGGGAGTCTCACCCACGAGGCGGCATTTGGGGCCCCTCATAGCCATCATATAGCTCTGGTACCTCAGTTTCCCTATCTATAAAACCAGGGGGTCCCAAAGAGGACTCTTTGGATGCTCTGAACCCTTGGAGGGGAGCGGGCTGGAGCTAGATGGCAGGGGTTCTGATGCTTTGTGTCCTCCGTGGGTTATCTGCAGAGAGGACAGGCGAGCACTGCTCTTAGGAGGGGAAGGGTGGGCCTGGGAATCAGTATTTCAACACAATGCCTGGGGCCTTTCTGAGCATGTGCAGTGGAGGGGTGCAGGGGCAGAGCTGTTCTCTGGGGGCAAGTTTCCCTAAGCAGGCTGCAGCTCTTTGGGGGGTGGATGCGGACATCTACCCTTGTGTGTGTTCCCGGGGGAGTGTGTACTTCTGGGATTTAGAGGTTGCACTTGTGCCTCTGAAGATCTGCCAAGGCTCTAGGACTGCCCCATGTGAGCCGCAGGTGGGAAGCGAGGGGAGCGTGGGCAGCTGCTGGCCCTGAAGCGCGAAGCACGAGGCAGAGCCAGGGCCGCACCTGGGAAGCGGCCCTTTGGAAATTGCAGGGCCACATGCTACAGTGTGGGGCCACCAGGGGGAGCCTCCCTGAGCAGGTGTCAGTCAAAGACCAGAGGCAAGTAAGTGCCGTTGGGGGGCCGCAGGGTCTCCACCACTCCTGGCAAGCGCAGGGGCTCAGCTGCTGTTCTGGAGTTAAGCAAGGGGCCGGGGGCCTCCCCAGCAGGCCCACAGGACAAGGGTGCAGAGGCAGGCTTGGTGCTCCTGAGAGCAAAAGGGCTTGGGGTCTCCTAGGCACACCCCAAGACTGACCTGACGTAGCTCTGCGAGGGTGGGGGTGTCTGGGCTTTCCTGAGCCACCGCGTGAGATCAGGGTGCAGGGGCCACTCTACCTCTTTTGAGGGTAGAGAGTAGACTTCGGGATGTGGCTGAGCAGGTGGGCAGGATGGAGAGCCACTGCCCCGGGGTGTGCAGTGTACTGGGGGCATTCCTGATCGGGCCACGTGGCAGGCACACAGAGGAGCCCTGCTGCCGCCTTGGTTAGTCACTTTTACATCTCTGTGGTGACAAAACCTTGAGTTGAACACTTTAAAAGGAGGAAGGTTTTATTTTGGCTCATGGTGTAGAGGTTTCAGTCCGTGGCCTGCTGGCCCCGTGGCTTTGGGCCTGTGGTGAGGCAGAACATCACAGTGGGAGGCAAAGCTGCTCACATCATGACCCCCAGGTGAGGGAGGAACAGGAAGAGGCCAGAGCCCCAGCAGCCCCTCCCAGGACACGCCTCCAGTGATGGAACCTCTCCCAGTGGCCTCCTCTCCTGTGGCTTCTACCACCCTCCCCGGGCACCGGAGGCTGGCACCAAGTCTCTAGCACATGAGCCCCTGGGGACACTTAAGGCCCAAACTGTGACTATCCAAGCCCAAGGGAGCCTTGGTGTGCTTCAGGGAAAGGAGTTTCCGAGAGGCTTGGCAGGGCAGATGGGCGGGAAAGAAAGGAGCCGTTCCTAACAAGTGGGCTCCCTGAGTGTAAGCTGGGCTCTGGGGTGCAGGGGCGGGCAGCTGTTCTAAGCATGAATGGGAGATCTGAGGTGGCTGAGCAGGCTGCAGGGGGAGCTCCAGGGCACACTACCACTGTGGTGAGGGTGGGAGGAGAATTTGGGGTGCTATCTGCAGGAATCCCTGAGTATACAGAGGTAACAGGCAGGAAAGATTTCCTGGCTTGTTCAGTTTCTCAGATATTCTCATGTTTTTATTAGAATTTGATTCCAGGAAGTCCTTGGGCCCTTTGCCCAGCTCCATCAGAGGCCTGGGGTTTGCAGCAGCCTGGGGTCTTATAATTCACTGTTCGCTCCTTAGGGACAGCCCCAGGACTTCTTAGGAACTCTGAGATACTGCCTTAGTTACTTTCCCACCACTGGGACAGAATATCTGACACCCACAACTTAAGAAAAGGCTCATCTTGGCTCACATTTTCAGCCCACAGCGCCCAGGCAGAATGGGCATGGTGGGAGGGCCTGGCGCAGGGAAGCTGCCTATGTCATGGTGGCCAAGAAGCAGAGAGAGAGGGGGGAGCCAGGAGGAAGATGCGCCCTTCCAGGTCACCCCTGCACTTTCACAGTACCATAGGGCAGGCGGGTCCTCAGAGCCCGGGAACTACACTCGGGCGGCACCACACAAGCAGGGCTGTTACTGCACAGACCGGGCCTCGTGCATGAGGCAGAGCTGGGACTGCAGCTGGGCCCCTCATGCCTCATGCTTGGCTTGTTCAGGGCCTGCTTTGACGAGCTTCAGTCCGAGCACGTGCTGCTGTGGCTGATCCTGGACTACTCGGCAGATGTCCTCTACGCCTTGGACATGCTAGTGCGGGCCCGCACGGGTGAGTGTGCCCCAGGTCCTCAGGCCCTTTGAAGGGGGACCACAAGACCACAGAAGAGCTCAAGCAGGGCCAGAATGGCTGCTTGGATGTTAGCTACCATTGACCTTGAGAGTCCAGGCAGACCTGGGAATGCTCCTACCAAGGGGCTGGACAGGACCCCGAGCAAGGGTCAGGATGCCTGGGTCTGGGGCTCTGCACTCCCAGTGAGCTCAGTGATCTTGAGCAAGCCAGGCTGTCCTGGCTTCTTTCTCATCTGAGACACAATACCTGACACCCATCAGTTAAAGGAGAAAAGGTTAGGGCCAGTGAGATAGCTCAGTGGACTAAGGGCCTGCTTAGGCAAGCATGGAGACTAGGGTTCAATCCCTGGCACCGCATGCTATACCAACTCTGCCCCCGGGCATGCTGAGCTAGCCACTGAGAGCAGGCCTGGTGGCACACGCCTATAATCCCAGTGCTGGGGAGGCTGAAAACGGGAGGATCACTACAAGTCCAAGCTGCATAGTGAGACCCTATACCAAATACATTAAACCAAAAAAAAGGAGGAGAGGTTTATGTGTCCCACAGTGTATAGAGGTTTCAGCCCACAGGCAAGGACTCCAAGGCAGGGCTGGATGGCAGAGGGGTATGGCAGACAGGAATTAAAGAGAGAGAAGGAAGAAGCAGGAAAAACCCTCCCAAAACCATCCCGACTACGCCCCATGACCCACCTCTTCCAACCAGACCCCATCTCAATCGGCAAGTCAGCTATGAACTCACCAGCAGGCATCTCTATCTAATTTGCACAAAAATATCACCTCAGCAGGTGGAGGCCCTGCTTGTCTTTCCCAAGCTTTAGAACCAGAAACTGCGATGCCTGTCGGTGTGAACCTTCTCACACCTGAGTTACAGCCGCAGACCACAGCAGGGCTTCCTGGTGCATGTGGCGTCTTAGCTGCAGCTCGCTTACTTACTAGAACTGCGGCAGGAGCCAGGCGTGGTGGTGCACACATGCAATCCCAGCCACTCAGGAAGCTGAGGCAGGAAGAGCATGAGTTCAAGCCCTGCCTGGGCAACTTGGCAAGACCCTGTCTCAAAACAAAATTTGAAAAGCTGGGGATACAGTTTAATGGTAAAGTGCTTGCCTAACATAAGATGTGAGGCCTTGGCTTCAATCCCCAATGCCACAAAAAAAAAAAAAAAAAAAAAAAAAAAAAAAAAAAAAAAAAAAAGGACTATTGCATGAGGCAGAGTGCAGGCACGGTTGTTTCCATCTTACTGATTAGGAAATCCAGGCAGAGATCCTGCGCCATTTGCCCGAGGCCTACGTCCACCACCCAGCCATGCCAGACTGGTGCCTCTGCTTCCACAGGGGTGCCCTGCACAACTTAAAAGGCTTCCAGCACACAGCAGGAGGAGCACAGGGGTGACTTCCAGCCCGGACGACCTCCGCCATGGCACATGTAGATGTGAGAGCGAGGGATCAAGGGCTGACCATCCTTGATGGAGCCACGCTTGGGTGCGGCAGGACGCCAGCCCTCAGATGCGAGCTCCACACCTTCCTGGGCTCAGCACTCCCTGTGCAGCCCTAGATTTGGTGGGAAGGTAGGAAGTGGAGGGGTGGTAACCACGTGGCCACTGGATCAGAGTCCATGGGAACAAATTTTTAGAATTGAGAGAGGATTTTTTTTTGGGGGGGGGTTGTTTTGAGACAGGGTCTCCCTATACAGTTCAGGCTGGCCTTGAGCTGAGTTTTATAGCCCAGGCTGGTCTTGAACTTGCATCTATCCCCCTGCCTTGGCCTCCCGAGTGCTGGGATCACAGGCACTGGCAGAGTCCCAGGGCACTAGGAGTGCTCTGTAATCATCTCTGTACCTCATAAACACATGTACAGTTGTCCCTCTGTGACCGCAGGCTATATCCACAGACTCACCCAACTGTGAATTAAAAAATATTTGGAAGAAAATAGAGCCTGTATCGAACTTGTAAAAGCTTTTGTATTGTTATTCTGAACATAGTACAGAGCACTTACATTATATTAGTATTCTGAGTGACCTAGAGATGATTTAAAGTATGTAAGGAGGCTGATGCAGGAGGATCTCAAGTTTGAACCTAGTCTGGGAAGTTGAGAGATATTGCAAGACTGTCTCACAATGAAAGATTTCAAAAGGGCTAGGGATGTAATTCAGTGCGAAGTTCCTGGGTTCAACCCCCAATGCCATGAAAAATGCATGTGCCAGGATGTACATGGCTTATAAACAAATATTATGCCATTTCAAAGAGACAAACTCCTGCGGATTTAGGAGGAGCCTGAAACCAACAGATACCAAAGAATGGTTATCTAACAAAAGAACAACATGAAGAAGGGGCACTGGAAGCGGGGTGTTCCTCACACTGTAGACGCCAACAAACTGGACTTTCTGTTTTGACCGAAGGGGCAGTCCTTCCCAGGGTGTGGCTCTGGACCAAGGCCAGCATCACTGGAACTTGTCAAGCCCACCCTAGACCTCTGGGTTCAAGCTGTGGATTCAAGTTCTATATGTTTTCCAGCAAATCCCAGGCAGTGAAGAAGCTAGACTGTATCTCTTAACTTTAAAAGGCCCCTTTTAATAAATAAATATATGTGTAAACTTTCCATTCATCTTTTAAAATTTAAGACTCCTTATTTGCTGTCATCTAATACCGAACCTATTTTCAAAGTTACCCACCCACTTGGTCTCTCCTTTAAACAAGTGGATAGATGAGAAATTTTATAGAAGATAAATATCAGGTGAATTTCCTGTAGTACTGGTGCAATTTCTTAAAACTCTTTTGATTAATATGTATCCTTGTGTGTTGTGTATCATGATAGCAAGTGTCTTTCTGTGGCCATAATCAAGAATAGGCTCTCTGATGTCCCCAGAACTTCTTTTTTCTTTAGGTTTCCTTGAACAAGGCTTAATGGTCCGGGATGTGAAGAGGCTGTGCAAACACTACACAGAGACCTTGCACTTCAAGCTGGATGTGTTGTCCCTGGTCCCCACGGACCTGGCTTATTTAAAATTGGGTGTGAATTACCCAGAACTGAGATTCAACCGTCTACTCAGGTTTTCCCGGCTCTTCGAATTCTTTGATCGTACGGAGACAAGGACCAATTATCCCAACATGTTCAGGATTGGGAACTTGGTCTTATATATCCTCATTATCATCCACTGGAATGCCTGCGTCTACTTTGCTATTTCCAAGTTCATTGGTTTTGGGACGGACTCCTGGGTCTACCCAAACATCTCCAAGCCCGAGTTCGGGCGCCTCTCTAGGAAGTACATTTACAGTCTCTACTGGTCCACCTTGACCCTGACCACCATTGGTGAGACCCCACCCCCTGTGAAAGACGAAGAGTATCTCTTTGTGGTCATAGACTTCTTGGTGGGTATTCTCATCTTTGCCACCATTGTGGGCAATGTGGGCTCCATGATCTCAAACATGAACGCTTCGAGGGCAGAGTTCCAGGCCAAGATTGACTCCATCAAGCAGTATATGCAGTTCCGCAAGGTGACCAAGGACTTGGAGACGCGGGTCATCCGGTGGTTTGACTACCTGTGGGCCAACAGGAAGACTGTGGATGAGAAGGAGGTGCTCAAGAGCCTCCCAGACAAGCTGAAGGCCGAGATCGCCATCAACGTGCACCTGGACACCCTGAGGAAGGTGCGGATCTTTCAGGACTGCGAGGCTGGGCTGCTGGTGGAGCTGGTGCTCAAGCTGCGGCCCACCGTGTTCAGCCCTGGGGACTATATCTGCAAGAAGGGGGACATCGGGAAGGAGATGTACATCATCAAAGAAGGCAAGCTGGCAGTGGTGGCTGACGACGGGGTCACCCAATTTGTGGTCCTGGGCGACGGCAGTTACTTTGGAGAGATCAGCATCTTGAACATTAAGGGCAGCAAGTCGGGCAACCGCAGGACGGCCAACATCAGGAGCATCGGCTACTCCGACCTGTTCTGCCTTTCCAAGGACGACCTGATGGAGGCGCTCACTGAGTACCCCGAGGCCAAGAAGGCCCTGGAGGAGAAAGGCCGGCAGATCCTGATGAAAGACAACCTAATCGATGAGGACCTGGCCAAGGCAGGGCCAGACCCCAAGGACATCGAGGAGAAGGTGGAGCACCTGGAGTCCGCCCTGGACACCCTGCAGACTAGGTTTGCGCGGCTGTTGGCGGAGTACAACTCCGCGCAGATGAAGGTGAAGCAGCGCCTCAGCCTGCTGGAGAGCCGGGCGGAGCTCTGCGGGAGTGGCCCGACCCTTGCCCTCTCTGAGGCCCCCCTGGGTGCTGCTGAGACGGAGGACGGGCAACAGTGACAACAGGAGCGTGTGTCACCTGTTCCTGCTTCGTGCATCCAGCTGTCCGGGCGATGCTGCCGTGTACACTCTTGAGGCAGGTCCTTTGCAAGGTCCTTTGCAAGCAGTGACTGCTGCAGGCAGTCCAGTTTCCTCACCTACAAAAGGGGACTCATGATGCTGGCCCCAGGGGAGTGCCAGGTTATTTTGTTGCTTTGATTTTGTTGTTGTTGTTTGTTTGTTTGTTTGTTTTGCTTTGATTTTTTCAAATGACAGTTATCATATTTTTGTCACAGATAGATACTTTTTCTCTTTCTTTCTTTCTTTCTTTCCCTCTTTCTTTTTCTCTTGACTGAGGGTTGAGCCTCAGGGCCTTCACAGTAAGTTGCATCTCCAGCCCATCTTTTACTTTTTATTCCTAGACAGGGTCTCATTATTGTCCAGTCTGGACTCAGATTTGCAATCCTGCCTCAGCCTCTCAGAGTGCTGGGATTCCAGGCAAGCACCACCAGGCCTGGCTAGAACTAGGTTATTGGGAGGGCCACATTAAATGCTATTTGAGGCGGGGCTGGGGGCATGGTGAAATGTCCCAGACCAAGGCCATGTATGTGTGGGGGACTCTGATTTTTTTTTTTTTTTACTGAGTCTTGCTATGTTGCTCAGGCTGATCTCAAACTCCTGGACTCAGGTGATCCTCCTGTATCAGCCTCTAAGTAGCTGCATCTGCAGGGATGCACCACTCAGCCAGACCAGTTTTTCAATGGCAGCTATGAGGAGATTGTCAGGCTTTTTAACCTATTATAAATAGAAAAATACTGTCACCTTCTCTTCTCCCCCCTCCAACCTCACTCCACCACTGTCTGATTATGAAAAGACAACAGAAAACCCAAAGAACAACGCAGTAACTCACATTTGCCCTTATGTAAGACAGGCTGGGGTCTGACTCCGAGTCTTCCCTGTGCCTCTGGGACCCCAGAACGCTGGGCCTTCCATAGCGTTGTGGCACATAATGTGGGGTGAAGAGCAGCCATTCTGAGCACTGCAAGCTGGTGACACCAATCTAGACTCCCTACCCTCAAGACAGCACCATCCACTTCATAGAACAAAGCATTTGAATTAGGAAAGGGACAAAGACAACCTCTGTCCCAGTCCCAGAGGTCAGACCTGAGGAGAGGAGGTGCTGCTGACTACTACAGCTTCTCAAAGATCAGAGCCACAGGCTAGACCTTTGTAAATGGGCCCTTTTTTGTTTTAAAACTATTTGGGGGTTTTTCTGGAGATTTCGTTATGCAGTTCAGGCTGGCCTTGAGCTTACTTTGTAGTTCAGCCTGGTCTCAAACTTGCAATGATCCTCCTGCCTCAGCCTCCCAAGTGCTGGATTACAGGTGTGCACCACCACAACTGGCTTGCCTTTGTTCTTAAAGCAGCCTCAAACCTACTAGGGGTTATATCTGAAGGCAAAGCCTTAGACTGATGGATGCTTATAGATGTCAGAAAATAACTTTTAAAAAATTCAGTAAATAGGGGCTGGGGAGATGGATCAGTACAATAAGCGCTTCCCTGGCAAGCACAAGGGCCTGAGTTCAATGCCCAGTTCCACAAAAAAAAAAAAAAAAAATCCCACTGCTATTTTATGACAGATGTATATATGTGGATTCTATATTTGTAATGTATGACCTCAGTGTTCCAAACTTCACTTAAATACATGTTACAAGTTACACAAAGATAAGTCTTTTTCTTTTCCTTCTTGTCTCTCTCCCTCCCTTCTTCCCTTGCTGCTCTCGTCTCCTCCCCTCTGCCTGCCTCCCTCTTCTTCCTCCTGCTCCCTTCCTCTCATTAGATAAAATACCCCGCTTGGCTTTGAGTCTCTGTGGTCTGCCGTTACAATCCGTATGCTACATGTCTGAGCCCTCACGCCACTTGTGCAAGAGGTGCTGCACGTTCAACTGTGTGTTTCAGATGAGGGGGTCTCAGGCTTCACCTGACCAATTACAGTGGGCCATCGGACCATTTTAACTTTAAAATGGGTTAGAGGGTCTATCAAGTGACATCAAGTCATAGTTCGAGCCTATGTTATGAGCAAAATGTAGTGGCAATGTTTCCTCAAAATGCATATATTTTTGAAGCCTTAACTATGAATGATGCCTGGATTCATATTTGTATAGGAGCCAGACCTGGATTAAAAACTACTAATAGTTTCTTCTTTGGCTTTTGTCATGAGGGAAGGTTCAGCCCCCAAGTATGTTTCTGAGGCAGTGGTTTTCCCAGAAAGAACAGGTGCTGATGAGCCAGGGAGGGTAATACTCTGGGGAGGAGACGAAGCAGAAAGTGGGTGAGTCAGTGCGTCACGGACACCCTAAGACGTGTACGGGTGTTGCTGTAAAGTTGTTTTGAACATCCAAAAGAAGAACCTAAGTAGCAGAATCCAGGGATGAAGGAAAAGGAAGTAAAAAAACATGCCAGGCATTCTGTCTAAAAGAATTTACTCAAGGGAATTGACCGGGCCAATGTTGGGCAGATGGATGAGCAGAAAAGAACACTTGGGTTGTGAAGGGAGGGTGAGCAAAGAAGTACCCATTGACCCCAAAAACTGAGGCGTGAGGGACAAGTCTGGGAGGAGCACCCCCAGAGCAAGACCCCAGACGTGGAGGCCAACGTGCTGCTGGCCATTGCTGATAATTCAGGAACTCAGAGAGGTGGGTGAAGGTGGGAAAGAGGACATGGTCAGAGGTGGTGCATGGTGACAATGTCCTTGGAGTCCCCAGAGGAGGCTGGAACTGACTGTCGCTGTGGCCACCAGCGCTGCATGAACAGAACACCAGGCACATGGGGAAGAACGTCCCACTCCCTGCCCCTGCCTTGCAGCCTCCCCCAGTTGGCTCCTGGTTGCCAGTCCTGACAGGACTTTAAATTTGACTGTCAGAGTAGCTTCCATCTCCTATGTACCTGGAACAGGTGGTGGAGACCAGGAGTCCTTATTAAAAGACGCTCTCCTGGGTGACTGATTCCTGATAGTGTCCCATCAGGGCTTCTTCCCTTCATCCTGAAGCTTGTTCCATCTGAGAAAGCAGAAATACAGAGAAAAAAAAAGGATGGGGAGAAGGGAAGGGAGCATTTATTAGGCACATCCTATATGCTAGGTACTGTTCTTCACACAAACATATAAATTCCCTCAGCCAATCATTACATCTATTGAAAGATGAATGAGCCTGCCAGCATCCTCAGGTGCAGGCTCTTTGAACATTATTACTAACATCATGTCCTGCAGCTGACTCACTTGAAAAGATCTTGTTGATAAAGGAAATCTTGGGAGAGGTGACACTGGAAGGGTGGAAAGCATCATGACTGGGGGAGTTGTGAGGGCGTGTGGCCAATTACAAAGGAGAAATGGGAATTTTTCGAGGGATGGGATTGGTTTTATGGAACTAGGAGGATGGATACAGAGTCTGCAGTACTTGTAGAATTGTATGTTATAAGAAGTAGACTTTAGTAAAGGCAACTTTAAAGATACCAACCAGAATACAGGACAATCCCAGGATGGAAAGATAATTTTGAGCAAAAACTCTAACAGTTATAATACTAGTATAACCCAGTGGTGGCAAATCTATGGCACATATGCCCCAGCCAGTATTTGTCGTCACTGACAGCTCTAAAAGGTTAGCCATCATGGATACAACTTTACTGAAGGCTGTTGGGTAAAACCATGACGTAACTTTTATAAATGGTATTTTGGAAAGTAAGACTCAAGACAAAAGTGCAGTTACCAAAGAGCACTGTATTCTAGCTGCAAATTTGCTTTATCTGGCAATGTGAACTATGAAGTTTGAGATGACATGCGCACCATGAATGAAAGTGACAGTGGGAGCCCAGTTTGTGACGGTCAGAGAAAGAAGTTACAAGTGAGGGGATGTGTTATTGTTTGTCTAGTTGTTCCCCCAAAGCCTCATGCAGTCGTGGGGGGGTCTTTCATGGTGGTAGCAGAGAGCACCGGCTCTGCCCTGTGCCGCTCTGCCTTGGACCCAGCTGAGTATGGACTGAAACCTCCGGTAACTGTGAGCTAAATAAGCCTTTCCTTCCTTAACTTTTAGTGTTGGGTATTTGTCCCAGCAATGAGAGAAGAGTAACTGAGACCCCCCCCCTCACACACACACACACACACACACACACACATTGAATCATTAATTAATCACAAACTCTAAAGTTATGAGCTAAATAAACCTTGCCTTCCTTAATTTTGGATGTTGGCTATCTTGTCCCAGCAACGAGAAAAGAGTAACCGAGACAAGATGGAATCAGATGGATTGGAATCAGATGAACTTGTGCTTGTGTACACAGATGGGCTCTTCTGGAGGAAGCTGCTCTTCCTTCTCCACTATACAGAGGCAGCTTTGGTGGCCATGGTCGCCCCAAGATGATGCCCCTTCACCAGCCTTCTTGCATTACGGGTGGACACTTTGCCCAAACATAATGACCTACATGCAGCCTTCTCTATGAGATTGAGACCAATCAGGTTTACACCCTCAAGAATTTGAAACAAAAACCTTCATTGTAAGGCCCTCAGCACTGGGAACTGAGAGCAGAAAGAACCTTGGGTGGAAACTATGGGCCGGGGCTGGGGGCACCGGCATAGAGTGGCACAGGGGCGCTATGGTGCAGCCGAGCACCTCTAGGTACAAGAGGCGGTGGACCCCATGGTGAACAGTGTGGAGAGAACATCTGGTGTATGCCAGGCCTCATGTTCTGGTGCAGTGGCAGCAGCCATGAAGACAACCAGGCAAGTGTGCAGAGAATCAAGCTCTGCCATGACCTCTAGCTCAGGCAGAGGCCTTAGTGACCAATGAGTTGGAGAAGTCCAGGACCACCTACCCTGCGGTATGATGCACTGCAACAACAAAGCCAAAGATTCGATGGATGCAGGGAATAGAGAGCTTCAAGGAGAATGGCACCTGGCCGGTTGCGAGGTCAAGAGTGGGTGACCCGATGAACCTCATTCCAGCTATGACCCAAGGCAGAGTCTGTCTCGTCCATTGTGAAGTCAAGGTCTTCGCCAGGGGCCACTAGGGCTGAGGGCGGGAATCTATTTCAAAAAGGAGAATAGAAATCTTAATCTTTTAAGTATAATTTATGAATGAAGAAACTGAGGATGACAGCAAGTTTAAGTCATATGACATTTACCTCTGGACCCTGGTTCCTGTTTGTTTGGATGGTAGAAAATGAAATAGGGACAAAATGATGCTAAAGTTTGGGTCAAAGACAGAACAGGAGAGTGGTAGAGCCTAGATTTCATATGGCAAGACTGATCCTGGCAGAATGGATCTCCCTCTTATCAACGGAGAGCCCTCCAAGATCCTAGATTCTTCCCAACGCACAGATACCAGCAGGTTGACAGGTTCCTCCAAGCTGCTGATGACCTGGTAGTGTTGCTGTCTATCATCCCAGTATTTGGAAGGCTGAGGCAGGAAAATTGCTGTGAGTTCGAAGCCAGCCTAAGCCACATAGTAAGCTCAAGGCCAGCACAAACTGCATATTAAGACCCTATCTCAAAATAAGGAGGAGGTATATCTTCATTTTTCTTTAATGCAAAGGCATGAAGTGGATTTAAGATGAGGAACTGAGAGGAAGATTGGATAAGAGCTCTGAAAGGCTCCTCGTGTATGCCCTTTTCCACCTATTAAGACACGGATGTGCATCTCCTGAAATTTTCACACTTCATCTTCCAACCTGGAGAAATCTCACCCACAGTCAGTGTCGCACACCACGTAGCGAGAGCTTCTTTCCCTGTTTGATGGGCCCTCGGGCTTTTTGCCACAGTTAATAGGACAATCTTTTTTTAAAAAATCCTCTTGTCCACTTTTTATGGAAAAAAGTAAAATAAAATTTCATAACAAAATAATAGAATAACAATAGTTAATATATTACGTGTTGTTATCTTTCAATTAATTTGTTGCTCAGGGTGTGAGATGTGGGCATAAAAACTTCTCCATTCAGTATTAGCACAAGCCTTCCTTTTTAATGAACTAACAGACATTAATAGTAGAGCTGACTTATATTTTTTCCCTTTGCCCTACTCCTTTCCCCGATCACTCATCCTAGCTCCTTTTCCTTTTGAATAAAGTCTTCCCATTTCACAGTATCTAGTGTACATTTTAGACCTTATTTTTTCAGGTTTTTTTTTTTTTTTTTTTTTTGGTGGTACCAGGGATTGAACTCAGGCCCTTATGCTTGCCAGGCAAGTGCTTATTCTACTGAGCTATCTCCCCAGCCCTATCCTTTTAGTTTGTCATACCAGGGGCATGATATGATGTTAGCACATGAGACTCTGACTTATTTCATTTATGAGGTCTCAAGTTATATCCACTTACTTATAAAAGTTTATCCTTGTTTATGGATAAGTAATACTCCATTGTATAAAAATATCACATCTTTTTTTAAATCCATCCCTCAGTTGGTGGGCATTTGGGTTGTTTCCAAGATTCAGCGTGTAGCTATAAACATGGATATTCATCTGTCATTGTGGAATGGTGCTTTTAATTCTTCTGGGAAGCTGCCCAAAAGAGGAACAGCGAGATCAAATGGGACCTCTAATCCTAGTATTTTGTTTTGTTTTTTTAATCTCCACAATCTTACAGTGACACTTTTCCACTAGGTATAGTGTTTTGGCTCTGGGTAAACAGTAAAATAGGAACTATTGGCTAGTGAAGAGAGTTGTGAAGTTCTGAACTTAGAGAACGTGTCTTTTCTAGAACAGAACAGAAAGGCCAACGAGATAGCTCAGCGGATTAAGCACCCGACTTTGGCGAGTGCAGGGACCAGGGTTCAATCCGAGGTCTCGAAGGCTGCACCAGCTCTACCCCCGGGGCATGCTGAGCCGGCAAATGAGTCTGGGTGTGGTGGCACACGCCCACAGTTCCAGCACTGGGGTGGCTCAAGACAGAAGGACCACTAGGAGTCTGAGCTGTGTAGTGAGAATCTGGAGTAAATATATAAAATGAAAAAATAAAAATAATAATAGAATAGACTAAAAGCCTTCACCCAGCATTATTTACTTTGCCTGCCAAATTAACAGCACATCATTGAGCTAATCCCTGGCAGCTGGGTCAAAAAGTAAACAAGTGGAAGCTGTGAGTCCTTTACCAAATAACGCCTTTGCAACACGCAAAGTTCTGTCCCCAGCATGGCTCCTCATCTTTTAAATAAGGATGTGTTGTCTCTTTGCCAATTTATTATTTGAAATAATAATGTAGCTACTTGCTTGCTGTGTGAAGGTTGTGATATATTTTTCCTAGCGCTTTGGTCTCAATAAAAAAAAAAATCTTCTTTCAAAGGAGAGAGAAGAGAGAGGAGAGAGAGGAGAGAGAGGAAGGAAGGAAAGAAGGAAGGAAGGAAGAAAAAAGGAAGGAAGGAAGAAAAAAGGAGAAAGAAAGAAAGAAAGAAAGAAAGAAAGAAAGAAAGAAAGAAAGAAAGAAAGAAAAAGAAAGTTACTGCAGGCTAGAATAGGAGCCTGAAGATGCTGACAGTTTGGAGTTACGAAGAGGCAGGAACACAGAACATCAAGGGCCCAGGGCACTCTACGATTCCCCTAATCCTGGGCCCTTCTGCGGTATGGATTGGTTTGTCCCCACCAAAACTCATCTTAAAATGAGTTTCATATGTGTAGAAGGGACCAGATAGCCAAACAATGGTTCTACCAGCCAGTGGACTCCTAAAGTACTAACAAATAATTGTTCTATATTCTTATGATGAACATCTTCAAGTTGTGACTTTTCAAAATTGGTATTTTTCTCACTCTACTCCATACTTTAATTCATGGTCTTACATTTTTAATTAAAAAAAAAAAACCTCTCCCCTATGTTTACAAAATTTAGGATCCCAAATCCTAGCGCCTTCTTTAATTAGTAGAATTACTAATGTGCTTTTCAGTGGTTTCCAGCAGAGTTTGTTATAACAAAATTAGAGAACAAGGTTCCCTTGGTGGAGTCAAACACTTAGGTTAGGTGTGCAGAATTAAAACAAAGTCATGAGTCAACACCTGTGCCAAGGCGGTCCCTTTGGTGCAGTGGGGTCAAAACCTACGTGAGTGGGATCGTCTTATACTGTAGAGTATAAGATGATCTGAACACGATGACCACATCTGCTGATCTCGAATTGGATGACTTGGGATTTAATTAATTAAGAGAGCAAACCCCTGCACTGGCGCACCAGCAACATGCTAAACAGACACAACTAAGCTGGAGAATCTCCTGGATCAGCGACCGACCAGGAGAAGCCAGGTTCTGCGCAGTGAGCAGCCAGGTGCCCTGCACACTCCTGGGCCCTGAGTCGGGATGATGCTGGAAGTCCCACTGGGATTCCGGGGTGGCGCTCTTCTTTCCCATTGCTCGTCCTTGGGTACAAGTGATCCTTGTATCCAAGAGGGCTCGGGACGTTACAGGCCCTCAGACGCTACACCTGGATGGGGAGCAGGCGAACACACCTGCAGGGGGACGGCCAAGGAGAGGCGTGGCCACGGCGGGTTTTCCTCATTGCGTATTCTCCCCACCACAGGTTCAGTTCTCCAGAAAGAGGAAACAGAAAGTGGCCTTCCCAAACCTACGCAAACCAGCGCAGCCTGGTGATGCACACCTACAATCCCAGCACTGAGGAGGCTGAGGCAGGAAGATCATCATGAGTTTGAGGCCGGAATGGGCTACACGTGAGCTCAAGGCCAGACTGAGCTACGTAGTGAGATCCTCTCTAAAAAGAAATCTCCCAAACTATCCAAAACATACTCTCATAGGAGACCTGTGTGGACTACACCAATACTTTGCTCTGAAATTTGGGAAGAGCAAACTTTCACCAGTTGGTAAGAAAATAGTTAAGTGTCAAGTTTTTTCGCTTTCCCCACCCCAGTCATTATGATGCATTTGCGAATGAAATGTGCCAATGGACAGCAAACCGTCTTCATGAAGGTAAAAGTAGCTGCTGTAATACACGAGCTCACAGTGTCGGTGACCTGATGCAACACACTTCTGACCGTCACAGTGCAGTGCGGCGGCTCCCGGCTGGCAGGGGCCACTCCCGGCACTGTCCCAACCCTGGCATCTATCTCAGGCTGGGGAGATGGAGAAGGCACTGCGGCCCCACAGTCACCGTAGCCTAGAAGAGACCTCCACCACGCACCCTTCCATCGGTAAAAACTTGTCACGTCTGTATTCATGGGAATTGTGACCTTCAATTAAGCGGTTGTTTCCCAGAAAGGAAAACTGCTGTACACTCTGGAAAATACCAATCTGAATAGACATCTACTTGTACATGCCAGCTGAAATTAACTAGGAAAAAATCCCCTCAGAATCCATTCCCAGCCTCTTTCTTTCACACTTGTGCTCAGATTTGATACTATTTCGTTTATAAAAATTAGTCACATTTGCTGCTGATAAAAGCTTCGAGGAGACAAAGATCCCACCACACATAAGTGCTGGTAGGGGAAGTTCACTAAAGACACCCTAGGAAATTACTGAAATGTCTTCTATGTTATCTCCGACTCTGTTGGGTCCTGTCTAGCCAGTGCTCCCTTCAGTGCAGTGGACTTTAATTCTTCGCTGGAAACCAGGAGAAGGAGCTGGAGTTAGGGTTTTTAGTGGCTGTATTCAGGGACAGAGCACACATGGCTGCTTTTGCTATGCACTGCCCTACAGGGCTCTCTGAGGAGGCTTCCCAGGCATCTTCCCTGTAGCCTGTTTTGTTTGGGGTATTTATTATGAGAGTCTTCCAGCAGATGGCAGTAGAGGTCTCTTTCTAACAGGGACCACACGCTGGCAATTTGCAAAGGAGGAGGTACAAAGCCTCACCTGGATGGGGGCTGCTGAGGATTATTCTCTTTCCCAAAACAACAGGGACATGAATCCATAATCAGAAGTCACTGATAGAGTCCCCCTGGACTGTAGCCTATGTGGGCCAGTAATTTACTGGACCCGCGGCTGTGCTCCTGTTTAATGCGGCCAGTGTCACTTACCAGCGGAGAATCTAGATTCTCAAAACTCAGAAAAATGCCATAAGACTCAAAACATTATGACAAGGACTGACAAATGCATAATCAAGTCTACAGAAAAAGAGATTGAAGGAAATCTCAGGAAAAAAGAAACTGCCAAAGAATTTTGTTTTCACAAAGGTAAATTGTGCAGCTATTTTGTGTCAGATTTGTGTGTCTTCAGGATTTTAAGTTACTGATTGTGAATGAAAATTCAAATTCTCTATTTTATATTGAGTCCCTTACATGTCAGCATTTTAGGGAAGGGCTTGCTATTTAGCATCATTGTTTGTAAGAGAATGTCGGTTTGATTGGATTGAGAGATGCCTACAGATTTCCGAAGCAGACTTCTGGGCGTGTCTGTGGAAAGTTTCTAGGGAAGATTGGCAGGTAGGCCACGCACTGAGGAGCAAGCCCCGCCCCCACTGTGGGCTGCACCATCCTATTGGTGCTGCCAGCTGAGTGAAATAAAGGGAAGCAGGAGGGAGTCAGCCTGTATTTGAAAAACGCCACTCTGCCTGAGCGGGCGCCTCTTTTGCAAATGTCACTGCGTATGGACATCAGACTCCAGATTCTTCAGCATTGCACCGCGAGCGCACACCAGCGACTCTGCGGGAGCTTCCCAGTCTCCAGTCCCAGGCTGATATTGCCTCCTTGGTCCCTCTGGGTGTGGGACTACCCTTGGCATCTTCCAGCTTCTTGGGCTGAACGGAGAGTGGATCTCTGGCTGTCTGGGGTGCAGATGGCCACTGTGGACGCTCTGTCGCTGAGCATGTTAGCCTGCCTCATAAATCCCTTCGCATAAGTACCTCGTACATTTCCTGCTGTTCCTCTAGAGAACCCGAACCGACACAATATATCAACCTAAAACATGTTTGCCCTCGAGTGGGTGCGCGGGCTGTGAGCGTGCTGAGCTGCTGCCCTCCCTGCAGCGGGGGAAACGCGGGCAGTCGCTACATTCTTCCCATCGCAGTGGACTCTTCATTCCTCATTTTTGCCTCTGTGGATTCAAGCAATCTCACAGAGAAAGTATTTAGGAAAGAAATACGTCTGCGCTGAGCCATTTTTTTTTCTTGTCATTACTCCCAAAAATAATGATTTACGTAGCACTTTACAATGTTTTAGTTATTATAAATAATTGCAAGATGTTTTGAAGTCCGGTAGGATGTACCAGTACGACGCTTTGTTGTACAATGTCGGTGTCGGAGGGGGGAGGAAGCACGTCTCATTTTCCCGCATTCCTCCTGTCCTGCGCACTCCCAGACGCAGACAGTTGGACTTGTAAAAGTTAAATTAACGAAAGCTTACGTGTTTCACGTTTTCTGTGCTTTGCTGACCAGGGGCCACTGTGTTCAGGGTTCTTGGGTCCGTGAGGTTAGGGTGACCTCACTGTTACCCTACTATAAATGCTGTTGTTTCTCTGTTCCTGCCACAGAGCCACAGGTGTTGGTGGCTAGGCCCCTAGGTGGCCTCCAATCTGCCTGTCTCTGATCCTGCCAAGGATAAAAAAAAAAAAAAAAGGACAGTAGGTGGCAGTAGGTCCTACGACTAGTGTTGCTCGAACACTTAAAATGGGCCCATTTTAAGTGGGACATTACAAGCATGTTTGTGATGGAAGGAGGTAGAACCCGTGGATGCATCTGAGGACCACTGCCACAGGTCTTGCAGCTGTCGCTGGGCCAAGGACACTGAGGGTCTGACCTCCTCACTCTACAAGCCCTTTGTGTCTGGGGTCACCTTCACAGCATAATGTCCTTTCTACCCAACTCCAGAGCCTCCTGGCAGCTGGTTGGGATGCGCAGAGAGATGTACTTATTCCAATTTCAGAAATTCATTTGGTTTTTAAAATATTCTTGTGGGGGGTCGCTTCTATTCAGCTCTATATTTCAATTTAGACTCCTGTGCAGCAGTGGAGTTCCATCTTTGTAATTTATTTTTGTTCTTTATAAACTACTCAGAGCCGAACTCAGAACTTGGGTCAAATAGTTATATGGTTAATATCATTTCAACTAAAAATCTCACCGTTTGGGAAATTTTCCAATATGGTAAACCTTGTTTAATTTGAATGAAAGGCAAGTTCATAGGCTGGTGGTGGGGGGGGACAAAGGAGCAGCTGCAGACGGAGCCCACGTCTCTTGCTGTCCCACCCCCCTGCAGCAAGAAAGCTGCCACCAGGTGTCCACATGTGGGCCCCTGGGACGTCCAGCCTCTACTCCAGAACTGTAAGAAATAAACTAGGGTTATTTCTGAGTACATCTCCAAGCCTTCTTATTTATTTGAGACAAGCCTTCTATTAGGTCACTAAGTTGCTGAGGACAGATTCAAATTTGCAATCTTCATACCTCAGCTTTTAAGAGTCTGGGCTACTTAGCCAGCGTTTGTTTGTTTGTTTGTTTGTTTTTGAGAGGGAGTTTCCCCGTGTTGCCAGGCTAGTCTTAAATTCCTGGTCAGAAGCAATCCTCCCTCCTCAATCCTCCTGGTCAGAAGCAAGCCTCCCACCTCAATCCTCCTGGTCAGAAGCAAGCCTCCCACCTCAATCCTCCTGGTCAGAAGCAAGCCTCCCAAGTAGCTGGGACTACAGCCACCTGCCCCAATGCTCAGGAAACACTCGCTGCTTTATAAGTTACCCAGTCTCAGATATTCTGTTACAGCGCCGCAGAACATACTGAGACAATGGCCTTGAAAAGTTCTTTGCACTCAATCTCATTCTACCTGTCTTTCATTCTAATAGGCAAAATGATAGGCAAAATGTGGAAAGATACACACACTAAATCCTTAATGCCACTATCTTGGGGTAGATCTATAAATGATCTTTATTTTTGTCCTTCTCAGCTTATTTATAAGTTCCAGGATTTTTTTTAAACACTTGTACTGCTCTTGTCACTAAATTATTGATGAAAAAAATATAAAATAGCTATGACAAAGATAGAATGCTGGAGCAGGGCCTTGTAACCTTTAGTGAGCAGGTCTAGTCCTTTAATCTCTGTCCTGGTCAGGGTCCCAGTGTTTGTTACCCTGCGTTCTCCCAGTTCTCTGTTTTGCTGCTTTGCTTTAAGACTTGTATTTGCTAAATTTCATCATGAGAAGAGAGGAGTAGGTATGCAGGGAACCATGAATGGAAGCGTTCAAAAGATGGGCTGTCAAGAGGGAGTGTGGCTGCTCTACACACAGGGCCTCAGCTCCTTGAAGCTCTCACAAGATGCCACGCGAGATGTAGTTTGCTGCTGAAACGTATTGGTCGTGGTGCTGGAAGCTGGAGGGACCTGCTTCATCACCTTCCCAGGTGCAGTGACCTTGAAGACTGTGGGCTCCCTCAGCTGGACTGGGACGGCCTTAGATATTGAGGATCAGCTTTTCTCTTGAAAGAGCAGGATATAGAGACATCAAAGCTCTTTTTGACAGTTTCTTTGAAATAATCCAAATTCTATTTCAGTGAGACAATGATTGTGAGCTGAGACTTCCAGAATGGTCTTTGGCAATCCTGTAAATCTTCATACATACTTTCAAGTATTAAAATTAAATTCTGATTTATGTTAATAGAAACCTATTCCCAGTGGAACTGCCTATGATCAGACACCAGTGACCTCTGGTCATTGTTTAGGTGGTGGTTTCCCAGGGTTTCCGGTGTGGTCACTGAAGCGTGTGGATGCTCCTCCCTAGCTCTTCATGGTTGAGACAGTGGTGGAAAACTCTAGGCCCACGTGTCTGGTTCTGCTTTAGCAGAATGATTCTTTTCCTCCGTCCATTTCCGGTGGCTATGAAAACCTATACTGTGACTAGAAATCGGTATTCACAGATTTGGTGGCAGTCCTGATGCTTTGGAGTTTAAGGCCAGCCCTCATCTTTACTAAGTGCTATTAAGAGAAAGCTTGTAAAGTGTGTGATGTGATTGTCATATACAAAATTAGACCAATCACGAAGGGATGGGCACTTCTGCCCATTGTGGAGGTCATTTTCCAGGATAAGGGTTGAGCTGAGCTATATAGGGTCCCGCCCCCCCGACCCTCTTCCATGTAGAGAGCGTGATTGAAAATCAGATCTTCCCAGGTAGAGTGGGAGGGATTGGGTCTTCTTTAGCTTTCAAGAATGGCAGCCAAAGGCCAGCAAGATAGTTCAGTGGACTAAGTGCTTTGGCCCCAGGGTTTAATTCCCCAGTCCTGCATGCTGTGCTGGCCCCACCCCCGGGCACACTGAGCCAGTGACCTAGTCCAGGCATGGTGGCACACACCTGTAATCCCAGCGCTGGGGAGGTTGAAAACAGGAGGATCATTATGAGTCCCAGCTGTGTGGTGAGACCCTGTACCAAACACATAAAATGAGAAAAAAAAAAAAGAAAAAAAGAATGGCAGCTAAGTTATTTTCAGAATTAAGTCAAGGTGGCAAAATAAGCATGGTGCTAACAGGGTAGGATTTGCTGGCCAATCATTGATAAGTGAATTCCTGGCTGTTGTTTTCCTCTGTGTGGCTGGTATGGCTTTTGATGATGGCGGTAATAGTCACATCACCTTCTGTCCCCCCTCATCTCCACGGCTAGGTGTTGAGCAGGCAAGCCTACTGTTCAGCCAGCCTTGCAGGTAGGCTGATCTATGGCCTGGCCAGCCCTGGCCAGTGGAGGTGAGTGGAAGCGGCTTAAGCGTCTGAGAGTACTCGTTCCGCGCTCCTCATTGCCAGTGACCTTGCAGACCCGGCAGGGAAGAAGATCTTGGGCCTCTGAGCCCTTGCTGCAGCCTCTAAGACTATGATTTGAGTGAGGAATCAATTTTCACCGTGTCAAGTCAAAGCCATTTAGTGTGTGTTTTTGCACCTTTTTATAATATTTGCCTTTGATTCACTCCAGGTAAATATAACAAGTATCTTTTTAAAATAGGCCACCAAAAACTCTGGGAGAGAATAGACATATTTATTACCCTGACTGTGTCAAAGGTATTACGGTATGAGTATCCATATGTACAAACTCATCAAATTGTAGGCATTAAATATATGTGGCTTTTATGTCAATAACAGCTCCAGAAAGCTCTAAAAATTCTACCTCTTTAGATGGAAGGAAGCACTTTACTGCCCCTGCCAGCAGGGAAGGGCTGGACGTTTACATGATTTCCACATCTGCCTCCTGAACTTTAGTGGTCCTGAGGGTGCTGTCCTTGTCCCTGGGCTCTGAGGATGACTCTGTCTGTCACTTTGTCTCCGTTACTCTTCTCTCGTTGCTGGGACAAATACCTGACAGCCATAATAAAGGAAGGCAGGGTTTGTTTGGCTCACAATTACTGGAGGTTTCAGTCCATACTCGGCTGGCTCCAAGGCAGAGCGGCACAAGGCAGAGGGCAATCTTTCATGGCGGTAGAGCAACAACAATGGCAACAGAGAGAGAGAGAGAGAGAGAGAGAGAGAGAGAGAGAGAGAGAGAGAGTCTGTCTCTTTTTCTCTCTTATGTTACATTCAGGCTATCTACCCCCAGACTGAGTATAGCACTCACACCCATAATCCCAGCAGTACTAAAGCCCATAATCCTAGTGGATCATGAAGTAATCTCAAACTCTAGAAGCACCCGCCCCATGACTGCATGAGGCTTTTGGGGGACAACTAGACACAAACTATAACAACTGCATATGACACCTTGGGGTAGTTTTGCTACCTGTGGGATAGCTGAGGTGAGGGAGAGGCCTGGGGAGGAGGAATGGAGGCTTTATACTAGATGAGAAACTGAGATAAAGTCCTTGTCTAGCATGAAGCTTTGACATTCACTGGGGATTCCAGAAGTGGGGTATTAAACCACTAAGCCAAGTTGTGCCAAGTGGAATTGTATGGACTTCATATGGCCAAGCAGAATGTGTCCAACTGCTTTTCCTGTAAATTTACTATGATTCCATGGAAAACCTTTTCTTTTTTTAAGTCGTGGGCTGCAATCCATTCTTGAGTCATGAAGTCAGTCAAACGACAAGCTTCAAGGGAACAGAACAGAAAATAACAGGCTGCAATTGGCACCATTCTTCAAAGTATTGTTCCAAGGAAATTGTGTTTGTTGCACTCATCCCCATGTGTTTCACTAAGGTGTAGACTGTCTCTTTTTATAGCTCTCAGCCAACAGAACCTAAAAGCACCTCAGAAAGAATTAGGCTGGAGTTTTGAGTTAATTGAAATGTTAAAAATTATATGCATGGGTAACCTAAAATTCCCCCCATAGGTTGGCCCTTAAATCACCTTGATCCCTGAAGCATCATGCATGCAGGCTGCTTTGTTTATCCTACTAGAAAGGTACCACTGCCCATGTGCCCCTGGTGACCAGATCTGCCCCGGGGGACCAGCACACAGGTCACAGGACCCCTCTAGCATGCCTAGGCCATCTCCAAGGAACTGGCAGTATCAAAAACAGGAGCCGTCCTTTCAGAGTAGCCCAACCCAGCCAGCCGTGGTGGCACATGCCTGTAGTCCAACATTCAGGAGGCTGAGGCAGGAGGATTGTCAAGAGTTCGAGACTAGACTGAGCTACATATTGAATTCAAGGCCAGCTTGACCTGCACAGAGACCCTGTCTAAGACAGACGACCCCCCCACAAAAAATTAGAAAGTAAGTAGCCCATTCCAAAGACTTTCCACACGCAGACCCTCGGAGTGCTAAGAAATACTTCCTTCATCTTTCCAAGGGCCAACAAGGCCTCCCTTCTTTTACACTGGAGAACCCACTGCCACTCCATCTCATCTCCCGTCTGCTTAGTCTCAGCCTGGTTTTTTTTTTTGTTTTTGTTTTTTTTTTTTTTTTTTTTTTTTGTATTTTAGTACAGGGTCTATAGGGTCTCATTACATAGATCGGACTCAGTGATTCTCCTGTTTTCAGCCTCCCACGCATTGGGATTACAGGTGTGCACCACCACGCCCAGTCTTATTCGCCATCTCAGCTTGCCCTGGGGGTGAGGCCAGCACAGGAGGCTATATGGAAACCTGGTCCCTACATCTGCCTAAGCACACAGCCCAGCAATTATTTCTAGTAGAGATAGTACAATTGAGGCCATGGGGCCACTCTCCTCCATTGCCCTAAATGTGGGCAACGGCCCGGGGCCAACCCCTTGAACTTTGTCCTAAAACCTACACCCCAGAGGCAGAAAATCAAAGATCCTCAGAATACTCCAAAATCCCAAACCAGGATGCATGTCCAGATTGTCCTGTATGACCTATAGTCCATTTGGAGTTTACTAGAGGCCCCTGCATAGGTACAGCATCTCAGATATCCAGGTGGAACAGAATGAATTACATGAATGGACATGCGCAATGGGCACAGCTGACATGGCTCAGCACCTGCTGGTCACAGTATCAGTTACATTCTGGAAGACCCAGGGAATCGAACTCAGGACCTTGTACTTGCCAGGCAGGCACTGTACCACTGAGCTATATCCCTGGCCCCCTGATGTAACATTTTAAGTTCTTCAACCCAACACATCCAGTGTTCACACTACCTTCCTTTCCACCAGCTGAAGCCTGCTCTCTGTCACCTGAGTATAGCTATGCCTTTTCCTTCCACCACACACAGCCCGGTTCTTTGCTCAGCATGCATAAAGACCTGGAAACCTGTCCAGGACCCCCTCGCCCGTGGCTATATTTCCTTACATATTTTTCTTTCACTCTCCCCACCCTCTCCTTCAGCAAGAACTTGGTCTGCTTACCTGTAACCCCACAGATCCTTCGGGCTCTGCTGACTGCTTTTTGTACTTTCTGTATAGTCCTTGGGCTATGAAATAGCAATTGAGTAATCTGCTGGCTCAATTCTGCAGTTGTGCCCCTGCAGTGGATTTTTCATTTTAATTATTATACTTTTCAATTATAAAGTTTATTAAAAAAAGTATAATTCCTGTATGTTTACCTATATTCTGTTTTGGTGAGACATACTTACATAAGTACATTTATTTATTTATTCAGAGAGAGGGTCTCACTATGGAGTTCAGGCTAGCCTTGAACTTGAAGCAGTCCTCCTGCCTCAGCCTCCTGAGTGCTGGAATTACAGGCATGCACCATTACTGCCTTGGAAGATTTTTTGTCAGCCCCTTGATAGTACCAGTAAGTGTCACTACCTCTGGCAGCCTCCACGATAAATAATTGCTGCTGATTGTTTTAAATGAGCGCCTGGTGGACAGACCATGTGTGCAGAGAAGGCTCCGAGTGCATCCAATTAAAGATCCCAAGAGTGGCGCTTAGCCAGGCAGCTACCACCAAGTCAAATAGTGCTAAGCTCCTTGGCTAGGGCTTTTTGAAATGCTCCAAGTCCCTTTTGCCCCTTGGAGGTAGATCAGGGCTGGGGCAAACCTGGGTGGAATGTGTCAAAGGTCATACAAACCCAGGGCTCACAGGTTGAGACATTTCCTACACAGAAAGGACAGACAAGGCGTTCAAAATGACATCAGGCTGAGCACCGCAGACCAACCAGAAGAATGCGATCTTCAACCTTCATGTACATCTGGGGGAAGCCAAAAGAGTCTTCTAAGAAGACAGTTTCAATCTGTGTGACACCAAGAACTGGAAAGAAGCCCAAGGGACTCCCCGCCCAGGAACACCTCCAGCTGTCAGGCTGCACCTTAGTCATTAGCAGGCTGGAGACAAGGAGCTGGGGCTACTTGGGAAGCAAAACAGACACAATATTTTTTCTCGCTTTATCTTTTTAAAGCATCAGCTACCGATAAAATCAGCACAAGCTCATGGTTTTAAACTTTGGCTCATGAGACTGTAATATCTTTTAAGTAGGCTAATAAGGGCCAGGGCAGTACAAAGTCTGGATAATGGGTCAAAGGTCAGAAAAACCTCAGGGGCTCCAGCTTAAGGGGAAACATCCAGCTAAGGCATAAACGTGAACTGACTTCCTTCTGACATAGGTAAACACAGCTCATTTTATTTGTACAAGTCCAATGACCTTGAAGGAAGGAAAGGATGTTACAGCACTGGAAAGACCCAGTTAATTATACAAATATAGTCGGAGCCTTCGTTCAAGGCCACTTGCCACTTTGACACTTGCCTACTTCATGCCTGAAGGTGTAACCCATGCACCCTCGGAAAATCTATCATTTTGCAATACACTCTACCTGTAATCTGCAGGACTCCAGCGAAGCTGCTGCTTTTTCACAGGTACTGTGGGTTGCATGGCCACATATGTTCTCAAACAAAACCAGGTATGTACTGTGTTTAATAGCCTGAAGAGACTATATCCACTGGGTGGTTGTAGTTCTAAAGACAGCTGTTCAGCTATTAAAAATATTAATTGTGCAAAGATTGCCTAAGGCAGCCTACTGACTGCATATAGGTTAAGTTAGTGATGTTTATCTGAATCCCTAGTTTTTTTTTTTTTTCTTTTCTCCTCCTCCTCCTCCTTTTTAGAGACAGGGTCTCACTTTGGAGTTCAGGTTAGCTTCAATGACCTGGAACTCACCATGTAGCCCAGGTTGGCCTTGAACACCTGGCGTTCCTGTCTCTTTTCTGTTCCTCCCAGAAAGCTTCTTAAGCTATAGATTGACCCTCTTTCAGAGGTGCCCATTCAGTAGGTCTAGGGTGAGCTCTGAGGATCTTAATTTCTGGCACTTTCTAGAGAGTGCTGAGGCCACTGGTTGGTGGCCCTCCTGGCAAAACCTTCAGATGGCCTAGGATACTGTACCCCCAGCACACCTGTAGGACTCTTTCTTCTGTAGGGTTGTGATGCAGAGCAAATGCTGGCCACTACACTTACCAACAATCCTGACTCCCCTTTCCCTTGATCATTTTCGTCCTACAGTGGCACGAGGGCCTGATCCTTACCACATGGGGGACACCGTTGATCTCTTGAGACCGTCAGAGTTGTACAACAGTCAGGTGGCAAATACTGTTGCAAGTCTGACCCGCATGCAGCATTGGTCACTGCGCTAAGTGAATGAAAGTTGAACTGGACTGATGGCTGTGTGTAATGTTTATAATTTAAATTTCTTGCTCTGCTTTTTGAAAGTCACTGATTTAAAAGCTTTCTTAGCTGGGTTACAAAGAGCCTGGCCAGAAAAATCTGTCATCTGAACAGGACAATATTTATTTATTTATTTATTTATTTATCTATCTATTTATTTGAACAGGACAGTTTTGAGAGTGAAAGGGGATTTACTGGCAATTTTGCTAGGGGAAAAAGGAGAAGAAGAAGGAGAAGGAGAAGGTGGAG
>NW_004524628.1:5078415-5079525 GCF_000260255.1 Octodon degus
TTGGAGGAAAAAATAGCACAGATGTGCTGTGGCAGAGGCTTGGTTCGGTCGGTGCTGCTTTTGTAGAACTTGATTAATGAGCTGGTCTTGAGAGAGGGAAAAAGGAGAAGAAGAAGGAGAAGGAGAAGGAGGAGGAGGAGGAGGAGAAGGAGAAGGAGAAGAAGAAGAAGAAGAAGAAGAAGAAGAAGAAGAAGAAGAAGAAAAGTTGTCACAGGCAAACCACGATACCGACCACAAGAATTTTAGAAAATAAATACTGTTTGCATTTCTGCAAGCATGGTAGATTTTCTTGGCTTTAATTTTGTATTAGAGGCAAAGTTCTGTCATTTCCTTCCATTTATCCGAAGAGATAGTAAACAGCAAGTGTTTCATAAATAAATTAGTTTTTGGAAGAGAAAATAAAAAATTAAGAGTCAGAAAACAAAAATTAAAAACTCGCCTTATATTTTTATTTTCATTTCAGACTATTGTCAGCACTTGAATTTTGGTCACATAGTAAGAATGAGACCTAATTTTAAGTAAATTCAAAATTCTTAAATTTTATTTCCAACAGATCAATAGCTTTCCTTTTAAAAATAAATAGGAAAACAGAATTTTGGATGAGAACAGTAAGAAGCTGTTACCCGTTGGGAGTCCACACCTGCACGTTTAGGTACATATGCCGGAAATCGACTGGGAGAACAGACAGTTGTACGGCAGACCTTAGAAGTCCCTACATACTCCAAATACTGCAATTTTAATTGCCCTTCTGTATCACAAAGGTGAGAGTAGGGATATTGTTGGGTCTGGTCAGAATGCTCCGGTGCCTAAATGTCTCCCAGGAAGTGATTACGAGCGCATCCCAGGACCAAATGGCCTAGGCGTGTCACCGAACCACGGCTCTTCTAAGGGATCTGCTTTCTACGGAGCATGTCAGGGCCTCAGAAGCCTGCGATCCAGAAGTGCAAGGCATCTGTGCAAGCGACACAGTCACGGAGAAGTTGAGCACAGAAGCAGCTCCGGGGCTCAGCTCTGCAGCCTCCGGAAAGTGGACGCAGCCGGGGAACGCCGCTCCGGGCGTCCGGCGCTCACGGGCGCGCATGCGCGGCGAGGGGGCGGGGCCTGGGCGGG
>NW_004524628.1:5079773-5112181 GCF_000260255.1 Octodon degus
GGGCCTGGGCGGCGGGCGGGGACCCGGACGGACGGCGGGTGCAGGGGGCGCGGCCGGCGCGGCCCGGCCTTACTGGGCAGGTGCCCGCGGTTGTCATGGGAATGCACAGCCTCACGGTCAGCTGCGGCGGCGTCGGTGAGCGCCGCAGACCCCCGGGCCGACCCGGTGCCTCCGACGCCGAAGGCCTCGCCGTGTCTCGGGCGCGCAGTACGCGCGAGCGGGTGACAATCGACATGCACACCGGGAAGGCGATCGGGGCGCCGTCCCCGCGACTCCTTCCCTTTACCCCTAGCCCCCACTTCCCGACCACACTCCTCGCGTCTTTGCGTTTTTATATTGTGTTTCTCTTTGGCCTTGCGCGTCAGGGAAGGCAGGCCCGAGAGATTTGCGGGGAGCCGTGCTTGGCCGTCCTTGGAGAAGCCAGTGATGAGGGTGTACGCCATGCACGGCTGAGACGCTCAAATGTCAAACGTAAATTTATATCTTTGTGGGCGAAGGAAGGGAGCTCGGCCTCCCTGCCTGCCGCCCCTTGCTGCCTGCCCTCTGACATTACATAATGATGGGTTCCTGCTCCCCCAGTTGACAGATCATGAAAATATTCCTCTGGGTAAGAAGGAAGTACAGACCCTTATAAAGCCCATCGTTGGGTCTTTTGCTTTGCTGCTGAATGTGTTTTGTGTTGGGAAACTGCCAAAGAGAACAATGTGATTTGTCACCTACCCTCCTGAGCATCTGAACCATTGGAGTGAGGGAAAGGTGGGGGCGGGGATATTGCAGTGAAATCCTGTGTGGTTTGTCCCATCACAGTGACTTGTATGGACCGTGGGCACCTGGTAGTGCTGGGGACAGAGTAGGTTGCCCAGGATGTGAATTCTGCTTCTGCCACTGGCTGGCTGCAGTTCTCAATGTTTGCATCTTGAAGAAGTGGAAACACAATCTTTTTTGCTGAGTTTGTTTTGAAATCTAAATACTGTTGGTACCAAATCGATTTAGGTTGTCCTGCGATGAAGCCTGATGTTTTTCTTTAGTTGGAATGGGCTATTTGTCGTGAAACCCTGATGCTCTGCTGTCCCAGGGGTGGCCTCTGAACCTCACAAGGCCCCTATCCTTGTAATGTCTCGTAAACATGCACCGTAGCAACCAGCCAGAGTTCCTGGGAGGCTTTGTCTCAGAGTAAGGTCTTAAAGGAATGGATGATGGACAGATTCAGAGAGAGAAGGGGGGCATATTTCCTTCTAGCTCTGCAACAGAATTCATCGTACTGACTTATCTCACTACTTAGTTTTCATTTGGCATCTTCCATCTCAGAATGTTTATTTGCTTAGGTAAGCCGGGGTGATTCAGAGCCCAAGTTGAACGTTACAGTTTATCCTGTTGTTTTGGAAACTGGCTATTTTGTAATATTGCTCTTAAAATGAGTATTAGAGTTTAAAAAAAAAACAAAACATGGTAAGGGAATAATGTAGATGAGAGCTTGTTGTAGGTGTTAGAATGCCAGAGAAATGGCATGTGTGGGGGGAACCATGTCTGCTGTTTACCTAGATGCTTTCTCAGTCAGCGTCTTTGTGAGTGTATCTTGAAGTGGACCTGGAAGGCTTCAGGGACCCTGTCACCTGCACCTCCCCGGAGCAGGCATGGTGTAGCGTCTCAAGTTTCAGTAAGGCAGTGTGGAGGCGGAGACTTTCCACCCAGAGTGTTTTTTCCTGTTCTAACTTCTTAATGAAAAAATTTCTCTTTAGCCTACATATTCTAGAAAGGTTCCCATAACCCCATCAGCTGGCTACTCATGGTGTCAGGAGGTTTTGACTTTCTTGGAGGAAAAAATAGCACAGATGTGCTGTGGCAGAGGCTTGGTTCGGTCGGTGCTGCTTTTGTAGAACTTGATTAATGAGCTGGTCTTGAGAGATCCTTCATCACAGCTTTTTTTTTTTTTTTTTATAGTCTTGGAGCAGAAGCTCTGCAGGGAGAGAGATATTAACTCTCACACAGGCTTGCTTCATTTTGACCATGTGCTTTTAAGAAAATGCCCATTGTGAGCCAGATTCCCAGGAGTTTACCTGGTGCACACCTTGCGGCCTTAATTATTTATTGTATTGTGATACAATTTCATTTTTCTTTTTTATGTATTTAGTACCGGGTCTACAGGGTCTCACTATACAGATCGGACTCGTAGTGATCCTACTGTTTTCAACCTCCCAAGATCTGGGATTATAGGCACCTGCCACCACACCCAGTCTCAGTGCTGTCTCAGCATGCCCTGGGGGTCAGGACTGGCACTGCACACTGGGACTCAAACCCAGGTCCCTGCATCTGCCTAAGCAGGCACTTTAAGCCACTGAGTTATCTGACCGTCCCTTGATATGATTTCAGACAGGCAGGAAAGTTGCAAGAATAAAGACTTCTTAGATACTCTTTATACAGGTTCTCGTGACATGGAGATTCAACTCTATAAATTTCCTTTATCCTTCTCATATTCACGCAGGGTTACCTTTTCACATGCTACTGTATTTAATAGTTGCAGACTCAGCCCTTTTACCTCTAAGTACTTTGCTGTGCATTTCCTAAAAACAAGGACATTTACTTGTATAATAAAGGTACAAATGTATTTAAAAAAAAATAGGCCTTGATAGAATGCTGTTATTTCATAGATAGGTCTTATTCAAATTTTGTCAGTTGCCCCAATAGTGTCCTTGATAGCCAATGAAAATCCTAGCTCTTTTGTTGCATTAAGTTGTTCTATCTCTGGAGTCTCCTTCAATAGGGAATTTTTAAGACTGCCGGCTTTTTTTTTTTTTTTTTTTTTTTTTGGACTGTGCCTTGATTTGGGTTTCCTCATGATTAGATTCAAGTTATGCACTTCCAGCAAAAGTAGCACAGGCTTGATGTCCGGCCTTGCTAGAGTGTCTGCTAGGAGACACGGTGTCCATTAGTCCATTTGCTGGCCTTGTTAACTTCGCTCACTTGGTTAGAAGAGTGTCAGCCTCACTGAAGAGTTTCCCTTCCTCCCCCATTGTGACCAATGCATAGTATGTCACAGGGAGAGAATGTGAGACTGCAAATACACTGTCCTCATTCTTTTACCCACTTGTTTTACAACCCATTGATGCATCTTATCCGAATCAATTATTATGATAGTTGGCAGATGGTGATTTTCTAATTCCATATTTCCTTCTACGTTTCCTAGTTGGAATAGTACTGATGAGAAGAACTTTTGTTTTTCCTTTTTGACTTGCATCTCTGGCTTCATGAGTTCTTGCACTGTATCGTAGGTCATCGCCTGTTCTCAGTGCTCATGTTATGGCTCTAGCTGTCCTGGATGTGGCTAGAGGGAGCCCCTCCCAGCAGGCTCTGACATCTTTTTTGGGGGTCACGGAGTGGGCAGGGTCTCACAATGCAGCTCAGACTCATAGTGCTCCTCCTGTTTTCAGCCTTCCCAGAGCTGGGATTACAGGCATGTTCTACCATGCCCAGACTCGTTTGCTGGCTCAGCACATCCTGGGGGTGGGGCCAGTGTGGCATGTGATGCCAGGGATCGAACCCCGGCCCCTGTGCTTGCCTAAGCAGGCGCTTAGTCCTCTGAGCTCTCTTGCCGGCCCTTCTGATATCTTTTTGACATTTACTGTCATTCAGTGAGGACTTCTCTTTGTGACACATCAAGGCTCAGCTATACTTGCCTTGCCCCAGCCCTAGAATTAGCCATTTCTCCCTTTTAGTGGGGAATGATGTCAAGAACCAAGGTAGCTGGCACATGCCTGTAACTCCATTGCTCGGGAGGCTGGGGCTGAAGGATCTAAAGTCCCTTTCTAGCTTGAGCAGTTTAACAAGGTCTGTCTTAAAAATTTAGGGGTCACTAGGGTTGTACTTCAAAATTAATGTTGTGTTCTGGATACCTGAATTATATACTGACATAATAAGTTTGCCTTTTGGAGGATTGGATCTACATTCCAGAGTATGACTGTACCATATAATTTGACAGTCTGCTTTGATGGATGTTTAGGTTGTTTCTGATTTTCTGCCCTAAAAATAGTGAGGCATAAGCCACATCACTGTTAACCATCACACATAATTTAGTTGTCTAGGCCTCTGGAAGTAGAATATCTAGGGTAAAGACTAATTTTAAAGGGAAAAATACTGTATTGCCAAATTGCCCTCCTCAAGGCTTTACCAATTTGTACTTCTTCCAGCAGTGAGTGAAAATGTCTGTTTCTCTCTGGGTTGGCAACATGGAGTAGAATACAGAACCCACTAGAAAACCATGTATACCCTTCCACAGCTTGCCGCGCTGATAAATGCCTGCAGCTCATGACCATGTTGAGCACCAAAGAAACTCAGAGCAATTGTAGAGCCCAGAGGAACCTTGTATGAATCTCATGATGTCTCAATAAAGTTAAAATACTTGTTCAAGGTTTTCTTTTCCTGACATATGTCCATCTTGTCAGTGTTGCCTTCTTTGTCTGATGGGCAAAGAAGACATCATTGTTTTAATTACATTTCATGAGTTGCCAAAAATATTGAAGACTTTTTCATGCTAATAACCTCTGAGAATTGCCTGTTCATATCCTGTGCTCATTTTTTTCCTTACTAGGTTGGTTTTTGTTATCTAACTAGATAGGAAAATTACTGTGACTTTGGACTTTAGTCTTGGCAGCTTTAGAAGGCTCCTTTAAATATGGTGTGCTGTTTATGCTAAGGGAGAAGGAACCTGGTGTTTTCTGAACATCCCTGCCTGCCAGGCCCTGGCTGGGTGTCCTCAGGCATCCTCTGCGAAGTGCTGTCCCGAGCCAGCTGTGCTGTGGGGGAGAAAGTCACGGTGAGGTGTGCTTAGGGCACTGTCCCCCTCCTCCCAGGGTAGCTTAAAGGAGTTGAACTGGTATTCTAACCCAGGCCTGTGTGGATCTACTGTTACTTCCATTAAATCACATAATAGCACAGGATTTGAAAATAAATGGTGTACTTTATATGTCAGTATAAGCATGCAAAGTAGTTACTTGGACTCCTCCATACCAACAGCTTCTGTTTTTAGTATTTTGAACTTCTGTTTTTAGTGTTAAGAACTTCTTTACTCAGTCCTGCATGCTGAGCATGGAGAAACTGGACTGGTGGTGGTAGCGTCTCCAAGGCCCGTTGAGTGTGAAATGAGCGCTTCATGCACAGCAGTGCTCAGAGCAGCGCGTGGCGCCTGGTAACCCAGGGATTGTGAGCCCTTAGGCTGAGTCTGTCCCGAGCATGGGGGCTGTGCCTGGGGTTAGATGACCTTTTCCCTGAAAGTTTAACCTCTTACCCGTCCCTTTTGTCATAACCTAAGTGGGAAGCCAGGGCCCTGGGTTCCGCATGATGAGCTGTCTTCTGGTCTCTGCTGGTACCCTCCTTACACCCTGTGATGGCACTCAGCCCTGTGCCCGCCGCCAGCCAGCCCAGCCCAGCCCAGCTGGCTCTCTGGTGTGGACCCATAACCCTAACCAGGAGCAGGTGTGTGGCTGGGGCCTGCACAGTGGGCATGGAGGCTGCTTGGTGAGGTTTGCCTGCAGAGAGTCCCAGAAGCAAGAAGCAGAGTCAGTGTGTGGGGCACTCCTGGGCTCGCGCATCACTTCATGATGATACTGATTTCTGGAATGGGGTCCAGGAGGCTGAGGGGTATGCTCTGACCCCGGGAGGAAGGCTGGGCACTCTGGAGGAGGAAGGCATTCAGCCCTTCCTGGGATGCTCCCTGAACCTTTTCCCTGTCTCCTCCTCTGCCTTCTGCAGCGCTCTCATCTTGCACCTCACTAGGCAGGACTCTGAGGTATCCTGAAATTCCTAGCCCTCACCAGAGCCCCCTGTAGCCGCTGTGATGGAAGCTGATCAGATTGACTGACTCCGGAGTGGAGTGCTTCGCTTTGCCTTGTGTGCAGGTTTCATCTTGAAATGGGGAGAAATCCATCAGCTTGGATTTTAAAGAAAGGTGATATATGTACATAAAACCCTCAAATGCAAAGGAAGTGTTTTTAGGCAGGTATAAGGGTTTCTGGAGAAGAGGGTTCTGGTGGAAAGCAGGGATGCTGGGCGGGGAGCGTGCCAGTTGAGATACTTCTGGCTGTTGAGGAAACAATGACATTTGTCATCGCAGAGAACTGGAGTCATAGTGAATCAGTACTTTGGCAGGTTCATCACAGACTTAGGCTCTTCTCTCCCCTCTCCGGCGGTCACTGTGGGTGCACTGGAGGGGCAGGGACCTCATGATTACGAGGTGGGTGCCAGGGACCTTGTGCTTCCTTGTTCCTGTCCTGCAGGAGCAGGGAAGGAGATGAACAGCGGCTTCCCAGTTGCAGTGAACTCTAGTCCTTTCCTCTGATCTGTGAGAGCGCAGAGGGCCACATGCCTTCCCTGGACCGGTGCAAGGCGCTGCTAGAGGTGCTGCGTGCCGATAGTGTAGTCATGCTGCCCTTCTGAATGAGAACTCCAGGAAGGGGCCCCGAAACCAGCTCTAACAAGGCCAGGGAGGAAGTCTCCAGCATAGGGAGAAGGAGGGTAGCTGTTGGGGTCAGCCCACAGTGTGAAGTTGAAGCTCCCTAGTAAGCCTTGGTGCGTTGCTCTGCCTGCCTTGGTCTCCCCTGCCTCATGCCTCAGCTCACTGTGTCCTCCAAGTGTCCTGGCCCCTGTGCTCCTGGCCCCCCCTGGGAACCTCAGGGGGACTCTGTGCTAAAGCAGCAGCCTGCACGCTCCAGCCCCAGGTCCGGCCTCCATGCAACAGGCCCAGCATCCCTGGGCCAGCCCGAGTCTTTGGGTGCACTCCTCCAGGATGCTCCTGAAGCAGGATCGGGAGCATGCGCAGCCAGCGTGCAGTCAGAGCAGTTCAGTTAGTGTGGGCTTGAAAAGAGTTCCAAGAATTGGCCAGGGAGAGCCCAAGTGACTGATTTCAGGGGAGGCTGGCCACTTTGTCTGATTGCCTAGGGTGACCTGTTTTGTGCCCTCCTCCCCCTTTTCACAACTGTATCTCCCACCTTACATTTGTGAGCAGCAGAAGAGCTTGCCACACTTTTTCTGTAGCCAATGAGGGGCAGACTTGTAGATTTCTTGACTTTGTAAGGTTTAAAGGTTCATCTCTGTGCCTGAGTTGCTGTTGAGACAAACTCACAATGAGTTCTAGCTTGTTAGTGTGGGTGACCGAGGAGGGAGGCATGAGAAGGGGACACTGGAGTCATGTCCACAGCTGTGCTTTTAGAAGGGCCATGGGGAGAGCTGGGGATATATCTCAGAGGCAGAAGCACCTGCCTGGCAAGCAGAAGGTCCTGAGTTCAATCCCTGGTACCTCCAAAAGAAAGGGCTGTGGGTAAGAAATCAATCTGAGGGTGTGGTCCACATTTTAAAAGGCTTTTCTTTTCTTTTGGAGATAAGATGGCATGTATACAAGTATGGAACCTTATAAGCAGGATTGTTTGTTGTAAAACATTTATTCATTTTCATGTGGTATATTTGGGGTAAGGGACTAATGTGAATGTTTCTCACATTCACTGTGGGTTTTGTAAAGTGTGTCAGACCATAGGGCCAAGAGTAGAGGGTCCTGACTGGTGTGAGGCACTGGATGTGTGCCTTTTCCTTCATTGGAATTGGGGTGTCTGGGGCCGGGAAGATGGCTCAGTAGAGTAAGCGCTTGCCTGGCAAGCGCAAGGCCCTGAGTTCTGCCAAAAACAGAAAAAAAGGAACTGGGGTGTCTGTGAATCCTGTAAATGAGAACCACTGGTCCAAGATGGAGGCGGCGCAGACTGGAGTCACAGGTGAGGCTGTGCCTCAGGGCAACATGGAGAGCACTTTGCTGTCACTCTGGTTTGTGTCTGGCCTGTGTTCGCCCGGGCCAGACCCCTCTGATGACTTTGGGGCCCTTAGCATGGCCACTTGGGTGGCAGAGGGGTGTGCTGATTTGTTAGGTTTGAAGTTCCCCTGTGGACACCTTTGTCCTCCTGATCGGCTCATCTACCTACAGAGAAGCCGTGTTTGCCTGTGTTTCCTGTGGGTCCCTTTGTGCCTCAGCAGTGGCAGGGCAGCAGCTATGACACCTCAGGCGGCCCAGAGGCCGTGGGAGATGCATGTGTAGGCACATGTCAGTCTGGTTCGCATTGCAAAGCAGAGGTAGGAGTTCCTTGTGTCTGCTTTTTAGGAGAGAGGACAGGTGGATTATAGGAAGTGCTGGATGTGAGCCTGCATCAGCTTTCTCATCTGTAAGGTGGGAAGGACCTGGCTCTGGGGGTGCAGAGAGTAATCTAAGTGGGAGGGACCCATGAGCCATAGAGCACCAGACCAGCGTGGGTGGGGGTGCGGTAGCCGCGCTTGACTTCCCCGGCCTGGTAATTGGTCTGTTCCCACGGTGCCCTGCCTCAGCATGTGCCTGGGGCTGAGTCCATCCTGTGTCAGCCCCTGTGTGGGTGCCTGCCTCGGGGAAGTCAGGGTTCTAGAAGGGGGAGGTGCTGAGAGGCAGAGAAGGCCAGCAAAGGTCAGGGAGAAGGATGTGAGAGGGATGTAAGTGGGGATGGGAGGAGGAAGGGGGGCTGGGCACTAGCAGCTCTCAGTCAGGGGGTCACTGACCCTGCTTTTATATATTTTGTTTTTATGTATTTGATATAGGGTCTCCCTACAAAGCTCGGACTCATAGTATTCCTGGTTTTCAGCCTCCCCAGCACAGGGATTACAGGCGAGTGCTACCATGTCTGGTCTCAGTGGCTGGCTCAGTGTGCCCAGAGGTGGAGCCATTGTGCCCTGTGGTGCCAGGGGTAGGGAGTGAAGGAGGGGGTTGAACCCTAGTCCCTGCACTTGCCTAAGCAGTTGTTTAGTCTGCTGAGCTATCTCACTGGCTCTTGTATTTTGTTTTTAAAGCAAGCAAGCTGTGACTGTGTGTGATGGGGTGTGGACTGTTGTCACAGTTCTTATTCATTGCTTTGACTGTGTTCCCCATGTGCAAATGTCAGATGAAATGATCACATGATGCAGTTAGGTGACAATCATATAGTGATGACATGGGGTGATTGATGGAGCTCACTTAGCAAGGGGCTGGGTACCAAGGATGTCAGGGTACCCTGGAATCATGCAGTTGGTCAGTCCTTCCTGGTGTGAAGTAGAGAGGAGGGTGGGGGATGGGTCGGCTTTAGGGGAAACTCCCTGCCCTTAGACAGCCTGCCCACCCAGGTAGGAGGGAAGGGCTTGCCAGCTCTTTAGGGCTTTGCCCCACCATCCTAGTGACTTGGTGTAGCTGTGCCCTGACCCGAGCGTCCTCCTTTCTCAGCCACACAGGGACAGTGATTTCTTCCCTGAGTGCCCCCCCCCAGCCCTTCAGGTAGCAGGATGGTGGTGGGTGGTACCGAGGGTGCATGGGTGAGGTGTGTTGTGTGCTCCCCGCCCAGCTGGCACGGAGTTGACACGCTGGCACAATGGGCCTATTTAGGGAAGCGTTGCTTCCCTAATCTGTTGCCTTGGAAATCCTGCCTCTTTCTCCTTTCACTTTCTGCCCCCTCTGCAGTGATTCAGCAGTGGTTTTCTAGAGTAGAAGACACTACTTAGGTATGTCCCAGACCCTCAGTACCGAGGGTGGCAGGGGAGAGGGACACTGCCTGCACGCCCAGTGTGGTGTGCAGAGCCTCACCCTGGGTCTCCAGCCCCACGGCCCTTCCTCAGAGCCCTTTGCAGACAGGGTCCTAGCACCTTACTGGTTCATATCGCGACCAATCCTGTTTTCCCATAGATGGTTGGAGACCCCTTTATTCTAGCATGCTTTCCCCTAGTGACACACTCATGCTCGCCATCTGTTTTCAGTCTGTTTCCTTCCTGGTGGCTTGATGTCCTTTCCTAGTGTAGTGACATCTCCACTTACCTCTTTCTTTTTTTTAAATTTTGTTTTATTGGGAAACAAATATCAATGAGATGGTTTCAAAGCTGATTAATAAGACATTTTCAGTAATTAATACATTGTACATTGTTATCTTCTTAGTGGTTATCCATAGTACAAGAAGCAGACAGAATATCCTGTCCAAACACTATTACTACAAATCTTTCTTCTCATTGAATTAAGCAAAAGTAGCTGTATATCTATCCCAACTATTCTGTAAACACAAATACAAAATGGTCCTTCCTTTGTATCCCCTTTTTTTGTTTAGTCCTGTCAGAGATGGGTATTCTATTGGCATCTAAATACTATGGGTGCTTGAATTCAGCAAAACAATCCAACACAGTCCAGCAGTCCACAATAGTAGTGGGTTATCTGCAGAAGTTGTTGACTAGAGCCTTTTACAGCTCAGTATATTAATATGGCTTTACTTTATATACCTCATTTTTATACTTTTCTTCTGGATGGCTAAGACCAAGATAAAGCAAGACCTATATAACAAGAAATGTATCTTTTGTATCTGATAAGGTCATTCAAGTCCCCTCAGGATTTATCCTGTTACCCTGTACAGCAGTTTATAGATCCTTTGTCAGTGTCAGCCATGAGGATGAGTCACGGCCATTGTTTGACCAATTTGCTCTCTGTGAAAGCCTGAGAGAATGTTTTCTCTCCATGTGACTCTCCTTAGGTGCACCATACATGATCAATCACATTTCTCTGTGTCTCTATGATCTCCTTGATCAGAAAATTTGGGGCACAACTGAGTTATATGATATTACAGTACAGGTTCTCCTATGTCCTGAGTCTTCACTGACCTTGAAAGGCTAGGGCCAAAATGTTGGCTGACCTTGCATCCCTTCCTTTTCTCCAATTTTTGATCTGCAAACTTAGGTTGTTAACCCTCCAGAAGAGAAGCTTATTATTACCCTCCGACATTTGCAGGTTGGTTTACCCTAACTATCTGTCTGAATATCAAACATCTTAGGCATAACGTGGAACGGGTATTTTCCATCAAGTATTGATGTGTTGAACTTTAAGTCCTTACAGAATATGAAGAAAAAAATTAAAAAAAAAATAGGAATAAACATTTTTATACAGAAATTTAGAAATCTAACCATATACAGCATTGTAGCAGGACAGTCCTGTGACATTTTTTTCTTTTTTGTGTGTCTTTTTATTTATTACCCATTTTTTTAAAAAAAACTTTACTTGTGAGGCAGTATGGTAATAATTGGTATGTCATGACAAGAAGACCAGAATGATAGGCATTCCAAGCGTGACCCTTCTGTTATCCACTTACCTCTGTGACTGACCTTTTCCTTCTTTTTTGGCCTTTTAAAAATTATTTTCTCTTTAGTTGGCACAGAGCAACAACATATGCTTCGGTACAGTCTGACATTTTAGAACATATACACAGTGGAATGATATGTCAGAGTAACTGTACATCTATCCCTTCAGATATTTATTATTTTTTTCTGTTGGGAACAGACTTGAAAATTGAAATTCTGGTTAATTACTTCGAAGTACTCAGTTGCTGTCAACCATGCTTATCTTACTGTGCTGTGAAATGACTGACGACTCACCGCACTCGAGCTGTACCACTCACCAGCCGCTCCTTGTCCCTCACCAACTCTTCCTGGCCCCAGGAATGAGTATCCTATGCGCTTCTTCTGTGAGATGAGCTTGCTTCCGTGTTCTGTAGAAGTGAGATCAGCGCTCATCTGTGCCTGGCTCAACACAGTACCCTCCAGGTCCGCCTCGCAGAATGTTGCCCCCACTGCGTGTCTGTCCGACTGTGACGTTTCTTCATCCGTTCACCTGTGATGGACACCTAGGATAATTCCCACCTTGGCTGTGGTGCATAGTGCTGTCGTGTGAGTGCGGGTATCTCTTGGGCAGCTTGGGGTCACCGTTCCTTTGCGTGTGTGCACCCCGAACGTAGTGGGTCTGCTGGACCAGAAGTAGTTCTAGTTCTGGCTTTTGGGAAGCCTCCAGAACAGTGCACGAAAGTGTGTGAGTTCTCTCTTCTCCTGTCTTATCTCCTTGCCAGCACTTGTTATCTTTTTGTCTGCTTTTGGTTGTTGTTTGGGCAGCGGTCTTGCTGTGCTGCCCTTGCTGGCCTTGAGCTCAGGTGATCCTCCCAGTTCAGCCTCCCAGGTGCCGGGATTGCAGGCGTATTTTCTGTCACTTTGATAACAGCTATTCTTATTTCAGTGAGGCAGTATCATATTGTGGTTTTGATTTGCATTTCCCCTACGATTAGTGATGTTGAGAGGGTTTTTCATATGCTTGTTGGTCATTTATACATCCTGTTCTGGTCTTTGCCTATTTTAAAAATCAAGCTATTTATTATTTTGCTGTTATTTGAATTCCTTGGGTGTTCTAGGTATTAATCTCGTGCCCAGTAGCTTGCAGTTGTTTTTTCCTGTAGTCAACCTTCACTGTTTATTTCTGTGCTGTGCAGAAGCTTTTTAGTTTGATGTAACCCCATTTGTCATTTTTGCTTTTGTTGCTAGTGCTTTTAGGTTTTGTTTTTTTTTTGTATTTTAGTACAGGGTCCACAGGGTCCCACCACACAGATCGGACTCGTAGTGATCCTCCTGTTTATAGTCTCCCAAGCGCTGGGATTACAGGCGCACGCCACTACACCCAGTCTGTCACAGTGTCCGTGCGCCCTGGGGGTAGGGCCAGCATGGTATGCTGGGTATCAAACCCCGTCAGTGCACCTGCCTAGGCAGTGATTTTAGGGTTTTATCTAATTTTTTTTCCCCCTAGACCAATGTTCTGAATCATTTCCTATTTTCTTTTAGTGATTTAATAGGGGTCCTACATTAAGTTTCTGATTTATTTCAAGTTGATTACTTAAAATTGTGAGAGATATGGGTCTGTTCTTTTCCTCTGTGTATAGATATCCCAACACCATTTTTGGAGAGTTTCCTTTCTCCAGTCATGTTCCTGCTGCCATTGTAGAAAATCTGCTGGCTAGATAGATGAGTTTGCTTCTTCGGCCTCTATTGGGTTCCGTTGCCCATGCAGCTGTCATTATGTCAGTACCGTGGTATTTTGGTTACTATAGCTTTGTAGTATGTTTTGAAATCAGGCCTCCAACTTCGTTCTTTTTGCTCAGGATTGCTTGGGCTATGTGGGATCTTTGTGGCTTTATACAAATTTTATTAGTTTTTTCAATTTCTGTGAAGACCGGCATTGGTATTTTGGTGACCTATTTTATTTTCTATTAGCCATTCATGACTTGTTGCAAAAAGAATATATGGATTTAAAATTATTCATTAACATGTAAGCTGATTAGAAGGGTGTGGGAAGAGCTTCTGTGAGCGCTGTCTGTTCAAGAGGAGCCCGTAAGAAGCTGTAAACACATCTCAGGGATGCTTTCATTTCTGACACTGGTCACTGTCTTCAGTCCTGTGCCTTTCTTCTGAAACACCAGAGTGCATAAGAACAGAAACCCATCCAGCTTGATAGCGCAGATGCCTTTCGGCGTGGTGCTTACCTGGCCACTCCCAAGACAGTGTGTCGAGCTGTTGTTCTAGGGGCTTGGTAGTGTGAAGTGCACAGCATTTTGCATAATTTCATTGCATAGAGGAAGATCTTTTGAGTCAACCTGATTATTTTAATCATTCTTAATTAGTCAAGTATCTTTTCCAGGGTCATGAGAGAAGTTAAGCAGTGAGGATTATGAAGTAGTGAGGATCTTTTGTGGGTTGTGGACTCCAAGAGAAAAGATTCCTTGGTGACAGCAGTGCCATTGGAAATGGCTTTTGTACTAACATGATGGGTAAGAAACATCTAGGTTTTCAGGGGAATGGCACTTGGCTTCTCCTGGGGGTGATGCTGGCCTTTTGCATGGGGGCTGGACTGCAGGCTCTCCCTGTGTGTGTATCGGGTCCTAATGCCTCGTCCAAATAGGCCTCTCTCCTTGGTGTGCAGGTCTGTCTTCCTTACAGTGGCTGGCTCAGCCACCTCTGCGGCAGGTGGCGCTCTGGGCTGCTGTGGAGGTGACGCATTCTGAGCAGGATTAGAGGGGACATTGCAGACTCCAGGGCAGTAAGCACTGTCATTCCTTGGAACCCGTGGGCATCACAAGATTTGATTCCTCTCACATACAGGCAAGTTGGCTGTGTCACAAACTGGGAAGGGCTGCATTGCTGTTTGTTGTGGCAACTCAGAGTTCGTGGCGCACACTGTGAACCTAACTTAATGGGTTTACTAGAATAAAATGTGGCCTATTTTTACCTTATAACCTAGATTTCTCTGCACTGTATATGCAAGGCAAGCTAGTGAATGTTCAGGCCAGTAAACAGGAATTTGGCACATGAAAACTGTTTGCACTTGCTGCTCAGGCAGGCCCAAAGAAGGGTTGACTAGCACTCTAAAGATTATAACTGTTGACTATATTACTATGCTGTAAAATAGCCGTACAACAAAATGAATCTTGTTATGCTTGAAAGATCTCATGAGAATGTCCTCACCCTCACCTGGAGAGCACGGTAAATTTGAAAATGCCTTCTGGAAAAATGGGTCTGTTACCAAGCTAACATCATCCCTTATCTCTACTCAGCATTTGAGGATGCTGACATCTGGCACCACTGATATAAGTGGGGAACGGTGAGGTTGTTGGGGGTAGATATGGCTGCATATAACTGAAGGAGAAGGTGGCTCATGACAGGCGCTCGTCTTTCCTGTCCTGGGCCTGAAGGTGAGCACTCTGAGCCTGGGTTCTGCCCCTGATGAGGTCAGGGCCCTATCTCCAAGAGGGTGGCTTGAGGTATAGCCATTTCACAGGGCCTCCAAACACTGGGTTTGGGCTGTGGGTATAGCTCAGTGTGGAGTACGTGCCCAGCTTGCATGAAAAACTGGGTTTGATCTCCAGCATGACAGACAGACAGACAGGCAGGCAGGCAGGCAGGCAGGCAGAGAGACAGACAGACAACCAAACAAAAGATCCCACTGCAGGAAGATTGCAGAAAGGTTGGAGTTCAGCCTGACTAGTTTAGTGACTTAGTGAGGTCCTGTCTCAAAATAAAAACAAAGGGGATGGCGATGTAACTCAGTATAAAGGCCATGAGTTAGGTCCCACTCAGTACAGGAGAGAGAGAGAGAGAGAGAGAGAGAGAGAGAGAGAGAGAGAGAGAGAGAGAGAGACAGTCTTAACTCCTTTTTTTCTTCCTGGACCTGTGTGAAATGTGTCTAGAAGGGAAGGGGCTACATGGGCTGGGGATTTCAGGCAGAGAGGAGGGTCTAGGTGAGGGTCCAGGGATGAGGTACCCTATGCCAAAAGGGGCTCCAGAGTGGAGGGGCCCGCAGGGAGACAGCATCTTATTGTGGCCTGCAGATGGGCGAACTCCTCTTGGGCCATACTGAGGGCCCACGACACTTCTGTTCCACCAGTTCTGCTTCCTGGTTCCACCTCTAGTTCTGCTTCTAACTCACATCTGGAATGTCCTTTCAAGAGGACAACACCATGTGCCCACTCTGTCAGAGGGAAGGAATCTAACAGGCAGTTTATTCTAGATTGCAGTGAAATTGAATGTGTCTTTTTGGAATGTTTGTTTTAAGAAGTGTATAAGTGATAGCAGTTCCTGAAGTCAGAAGGCGGTCTTTCTAGTGGAAGGTTGTCAGCCCCAGGAACACGAATGAATTGGGAGACCATAGGCCTTCCTGGTGCCTTGTGCCCAGGCCAGCTGCTCCAGCTGATGCCTCCTGCCCTAGCCCAGTACATACCCACAGGCACCACCTGTGGTCCAGCAGCAGCCCGAAGCCAGCTCCTTGCAGGAGCTAAGTTCTGCTCTGCACTGGCTGGCAACCCCTGCTGTTGTGGGAGATGTGCATTACTCGAGAATCCTGGGAGGAGTGCTGGCGAGAGTTCAGCAGACTAAGCGCCTACTTAGATAAGTGCAGGGATTGTCCCCGGCACCACCAGCTGCATTGGCCCCACCCCTGGGTGGGCACGGTGGTGTACTTCTGTAATCCCAGCGCTGGGGAGGCTGAAAGCAGGAGGATCACTATGAGTCCGAGCTGTGTAGTGAGACCCTGTATCAAACACACATTTAAAAAAAAAAAAAAAGAATCCTCATAGGGAAACACTCCCTAAATTCATGCTTCTCCAATGAGGAACTCAGTGTCTCTTTTTCCAAAACTAATGGGGAAACTTTGCTAATATGTAATAACTATTTTTGCCAGCCTCTGAATGTTTTAAAAAATTGCTGCTGCTGCTGCTGCTGCTGCTGCTGCTGCTGCTGCTGCTCCTCCTCCTCCTCCTCCTCCTCCTCCTCCTCCTCTTCCATGTATTTAGTTGCTAAAGGGCCTCACTACACAGCTCGAACTTGTGGTAATCCTCCTGTTTTCAGCTTCCCCAGTGCTGGAATTACAGGTGTGCACAACTGTGCCCGCACGCTGGTCAGTTCAGCCCGCCCTGGGAGCAGAGCTAACAAGGCATGTGGTGCTGGGGCTTGGACCACGGTCTCTGTTCTTTAGTCCACTGAGCTATCTTGCTAGCCCCTTAACTTCTGAAAAAGGTTCAAATTATTGAATAGCCCTTTCTCACCTTCTATACCCTGGGAATGGCTGCTGACCAGCTGTGATATTTCCTGGTATCCCGGCATCGATGGTTGTTGCTTGCCATGCTTGCTAGTGATTCGCTCCTGCTGTTTGCATTTCTTGCCAGTTCTTTCCTAATAAAAATGGATCATTTTTCTCATTCTGGGAGGGAAATATTTTGCTGAGAGGAGCTTCCCATAATTTATGGGAATACCTTCCCTGTCCCCTCACAGGTGTACGGGTCTGTGTGTTGCTAGGGCTCGCCTCCCGCTTCCTGTGGTGTCCTGGGGAGGCTGGCCCTGGTGAATGGATGCTGTGTGTGTTTTGTTTGGAGCAAATAAAGGCTTTTGGTGTACCTAAGTAGGCAGCACAAATGCAGAAAGAAAGGCCAAGGCCAGGGTGGAAGTGGAGCTGATCTCCATCTTCCTCTGAAACTCTTAAAGGGGAGGCACTGTTGATGGAGTTTAGCAGGGAGAGAAGGACAGGAGGTAGGAGTTCTCAAAAGCTTGGCTTACAGTTGGACAGGCATCAGCAAACTTTGTGTGGTCACTGGCCCTGGCTGTGTCTTAGAGACACAAATCATAGGCACTTGGGAAGCATCTGAATTCAAGATAGCAGCCACCCTAAGTTTTGCTTTTTAGTGACTTTTGCCACAAGTGTAATCAGAACACAAGGCACAGAACATGGTAGAATGTCACGGTCGCAGAGTGCTCTGGCAGGGCTTTGTCCCTGAGGCCTTTGCTTCCTTGGGTAGGTGGCTTAGATCTGAACTGACCCAGGGGAACACACTCACCTCTAGCCCAGCAGGTGGTGCTGCGAGTGGAGTTGGTGTTCCTTGTGCTGGTCCAAGTCTGAGAGAAGGTGCACAGTGCAGTTCCCTTAGTGGGATCCGAGAACTGTTGTCAGCGGGGTGGGGTCGGTGCTGGGTGCTGGCTCTCCTGTGCCCAGTTCAGGAGCCCTTGCACCCTGACTGCTTGGCGTGTGACTCCTTACCAGTAGTTCCTTACAGGTCCGGGGAAGTCACTTGGTGTTGTTGCTACACTGCATGTCATAGCGAGCATGGCGTGCCATCCCACAGCACGTGCACAACACAAGTGGTGTCTCCACTGTTCCCTGGGGGTGTGCCTGTGAGCACTGTGGCCCTGGGGTGTCAGAGGACTTGAGTGTCCTTCAAGGCAGGAACAATAGCTCAGTTGTCCTTGTGTCTTCAGAGTGCACTACAGTGCCAGGCACAAAATAGGTATATAATTGGCAACTGGAGCATGAATGAATGAATGAATGAATGAACAGAGCCACTCTGTCATGGCCATAAGTAGCAAGAAAAGCCTCCACTTCTCTGGAAGAGGGCCTGCTTCTGGGAGGTCACGCTTGGGCTCAGTCTTCCTGAGAAGCGTGAGCTGAGATCAGAACCCTGGGGTACAGCTGTTGCCCCACTAGGTCGTCAGCCTGAAACCGAAAGTGTCACCTTGTCCTACTGTGACCTTTTATGTCCTTGGCACATGAACTGGCCACCTGACTGTTGGGAACCTGGGGACTGCTTCTGCTTCTCTGGGTCAGAAGGTGCCACCCTGTGGGGCACGATCATCTTGTTTTGGGTTTTGTTTTTTGAGTTTTATCAACTTAGAGCAGGTTTCCCCATGTACCTGAACGTGTGCAGAGGTATACAATATGGAAAGATAAAAAGAAGTCTGAGTTCTGGGGAGCACCATAGGGAAGGTTGAGTTACAGGTGCAGAGCTCCCCTGGGGCTTTCCAGAGGAGGAAGAGACTGGGACTAGTAGGGTACAGGGAGGCCAGGTTTGGGACTTCATTCCTCATACCCTGAAGGGCCCTCTGACTCGAAATTGTTTTGCTTCTATCTTTATTAGTATCGTGAAGGACAAAGCCCATTCTCTCATCCTTTCATGGTTTGATGAGATCCTTCTGGGATTGTAAGGTTTTTTGTAACCATACCTGCGCTTTAACTATCGAGTTGTGGGGGTTTGTGGCCAGGATTTAGATTCTTATCTCCATTCAAGATGTTACCACAGGGTGGGGGGCCACAGCACACTGTGTGCGGGTGGATCCCAGTGTGGGTAGCCGCAGCGCTAAGCAGCAGGCAGGGCGTCCCTGATTCCCACCTCGATGGAGGGGAGGCCAGGTCCACAGAGTGACAGACATGAAACCTAGCCCTGGGGAGGAGTGTGGTGCACTCTCTGGGACCTGTGTGAAGCAGCGTGTCAGTGGCTAGAAAGAGGAGGCACTGGGGTGTAGCGAACCCCAGAAACCTGGCTTCTGGAGGCAGCAGCACTTAGCTGCCCCTGGGGCTCTCCCTTCTGTGACATGGCTGGCTGGGCAGCTTCTGTGGGCCCCACCTCTGGGAGCCATGCTCTTGTGACCCTGTGGCCTTACTGTGAGGTGGGCAGGAGCAGACTGGAGGAAGCCTCCTGCTGGAGGCTGGGATGTGTGGGAGAGGTGAGGAGGGAGGCTTGGGGGGTCTGGTCGAGGGGTGAGGAGGGAGGGCTTGTCTCGTGACTCTGCTAACCATCCTCACCTGTGGGATCCCAGGACTGTGTGACTTGGAGTGGTGACATAGCAGGGGAAGGGGACCCAGAGGAGCTGCCACAGTGAGACGCAGAGAGCAGGGAGGTGCTCAGTGACAGGGTGGTGGCCCTCCCTTTGGTGTGGCACTGCCCTGGAAAAAGTCTCTTTGACATCCTGTACCATATTAGTAGTTCTGCATTAATGTCATTTGGTGGAAGTTCTCAACCTCTGTGCTTAACTAGATTAGACAAATTTGCTAACATTTTATTTTTATTTTATCTCATCTAATAGGCAACATTCTCATGGCTTAAAAGTTTTAAGGTGCAGCAGATGTGGTAGAGTCTGTCTTCTGCCCCAGCCTCAGCCCCTGGGCTCCCGCCCTGTGGATGCCACCGCAGATGCTTCTCTGTGCGTGTGCTAGCAGACGCGTAGATGCAACATAAAACACTGGGCATCTGGGGTCGTGCTGCGCACTCACTGCATGCCTCGCCTTCTCCCTTACTGTCTGTCACTGGAACCTAAGGAGTGTCGCATTATACTGTCGAAGCATGGCCTGCCTCTGCCAGGCCGTGCTGTGGGTTCCTTGACTAGTGTGCTCTGCGTCTGTGTTAGGCTCTCCCAGCCTATGCTCAGCCTTCTGTCAGCTCCTTGAAAGAGTGTCCCCACCCTGCTCCCTTGCTCTGGGGGCTGCGCTCTGGCAGGGTTGAGTTTCACCCTCGTGGGAAGGGGTGAAACTCTTCCCCATTTGATTGCGAAATGGCTTGTAACTTTTCCTCTGAATGTGAGGAGCAGCTAATAGGTACTATTGGCAATACATCTTTAAAATACTACCTTTTAGTTGTGCACACATCTTGTAAACTAACCTCTTGCATCCTTAGTGAGGCTCGTGGAGGCTGTCTTTGATCCCAGCTTCATGAGCAGGGATGAAGCCCCTCAGGGACTCTCCTCTGCCTGCTCCCCACAGGGCCAAGCTGTGTGGGTGAGGGCAGGTGGTTTCCTGGAGGGACCCATGTAACAGCCAAGAGCACAAATGCCTCGCTTCCAGCTCCTGCGGTGTTATGGAGACAGGAGACACACAGCCGTGAGGCCTGTCCCTCAGGACGGGGTGAACGGGCTCCCAGAGCACACATTCGCATGTATTTTCTGTCACACATACAGCAGGTCGGTCATTCAGGTGCGCAGGGAAGGCAGCTGTTGATGAGCTGGCCCTGGGGATGTACCAGAGAGCAGCATGGGGTGACCTCCCAGAGAATCACAGGTGTGAGGCTCCTGCGGGTCCTAGGACAGCAGAGCCACGTGGCTCTGTGTGCTTGCGAGGGCCTGGCAGACTCTGGGCACTGGCCTGGCACCAGCTGTATGCACTGCCAGGGATTCCTGAGGTGTCCCTTCTTGCCCTGGCCATGGGTCCCTCCATGCACACCGTCACCTTCCATCCCTGATTGCAAGAACTAGCTAGGTCTCCCTTGAATGAACCGAGTCCTGGTAGGAGGCTGGAGAAGAGTGAGTGCAAAGGAGCCAGCTCAGAGCGCTGGCAGATGGCAGCTTTTAGGAGGGAAGCAGGGTGCTACTTTCTGTTCATTTTTCTCCAAATGCTCTTGAGGTTTTGAGGCTCCTCCCTGGGCCCTTTGTGGCCGATGGCTGCAGTGGCTTGGTAGAAGAACAGTAACTAAATCACGTGCAGGCTGGGAAGAGATCCAGAGTGGCTGGACCCTGGGGCCAGCACAGCCCTGGTACAGAAACCAGTGGGGATGGAGGAGGGTAGGACAGAAGGGCCACCAGTGCTGTGAGTCCTTGTCCTCGAAGGAACCCAGAGGAAGCTGAGGCTGCCATCTGCACAGGGAGGCTGAGGGTGAGAGCTCAGAGGAAGTGGCATTGTTGCACATAGTGGGTTTCGACACTTGGACTCACTCTCAAGAAGGAAGATGGAGAGCTGAGCACAGGGAACAAGGGCTGAAAGAATCAAAGAGGGCTTTGGAGTAGAGGGGAGGGTCTTGCATGAAGAGATACCGGGAAGCCAGGGTTAGCACTCTTTGCTTGCTGGTCTGCTCTTTGCCCATGTGGCCCCTGGTGGTGCGGAGCTCGCAGATCCCACATCAGGAAGCTGCTGCCAGCTCCTGTATTCGAGGGAGTGGTCCTGCTCACAGCCTTCTGTCTACTGCACAAGATCTCAGCATAGGTCCTACCCTGAGATACTGGAATTAACTGTATTGCATGACCAGGACAAATGCTTGTGGCACAATCCCGTTTATATGGGGTGAGCTGAGAGTCCTGTGCAGCCTCGGAAACACTCCTTTTTAGGACAGAATCGAGTGAGACAACCTACGTGAAGGGGCTCTTGGAGGAGGGCACAGAGCCTGTGCTGCAGCTTGAGGCTGTAGTTTTCCACTGTGGTCCAGAGAGCGTAGCAGGACCTGCCTTTCACTACTTGGGATTTTGAGAGTTTCTTCCCGGTGCCAGGCAGTGTGTGGACTGCCTCAGACTAGCTTCCCATTCAGTGTCCTGTGTTCACTTCCTGTGGCTGCTTAGCAACCATGGCAGTTTAAAATAACGGAAATGTGCTTGCTTTCCTTCCGGAAGCCGGGTGTCCAGAATAGATGCCAGTTTGGGAAGGCCATGCTCTCTCGGGGAGCTTTAGGGAGAATACATCCTTTGCCCCTTGTGGCTTGGTGGCAGCCTGTGTTCCTTAGTCATGGTCCCTAGAGTAGTCAGCTTTCATGTTGCTGGACACAGTGCCTGACACCCACAACTTAAGAAGCAGAGGTTTAATTTGGTTCGTGTTTTAAGTCCAAGGCCAGGGGACTTGAGGGCAGAAATGTCACAAAGGATGGTCTTGGCTGAGCAAAGATGCTCAGTACGTGGTATCTGGGAAGCAGAACCAGGGAATGGGGGGCAGACAGAAGGGGCTAGGGACCACTGTAGATGCCAGAACCATGCCCCCACGGCCCACCCACGCACACCCAGAGGTGTGTACTATTCCTCCCCCAGGCAGATCCCAAAGGCAGTCTTAAACTGATGCTCCACCCTAACTGTACAGCCTTCTGTCTGTCATCTTCAAAGTCAGCTCCATGACTTTGTGACTGTTTACCTGTGCTGCTGTCATAGGACCTTGTTCTCATCTCTCTGGAATCTCTCCCAGCCTGGTTTTTTTTTTTTTTTCCTAGTACTGGGGATTGAACTCAGGGCTTTGTGCTTGCCAGGCAGGTGCTAATGCTGCTGAGCTATCTCCCTGGCCCCAGTCTTCTTTTTTATAACAACATTTGTGGTGACATTTAGGGCCTACCAGGACAATCTGAAATAATCCCTGCATTTTGAGATCCTCAGTTCATTCATCTGGACTCTGTCACAAAATTTGCTCGCAAGTCAGGTGCGGTGGTGCACTTTGTAATGCCAGCACTTTGGAAGACTAACACAAGAAGATCACAAGTTGAGGCCAGTCTGGGTAAATTAGTAAGACACTGCCAAAAAATAAAAAATAAAAATAGAGGACTTGAGATGTAGTTCAGTGCAAAGGCTGTGGGTTCAATCCCCACTACTGGGGATGGAGGAGTAGCTCTCAGACTCCGGGGATTAGAACATGGACGTGGGGGGTGTTATTTGGCCTACCATACCTCCCTGCAGCCTCACAAGGACTGGCCTGCCCAACAGACAGTAGATACAACGGGACGCTAAGCCTGAGCAGAAGCCATTTCTCCTTCCTTTCTCTGTCCCTTTTGGGTAGGATACTGTGATATTGCTGGGCACTCCCTCGATAAACAAATAAACGCCTGTCATTTTCCTGTGTTGTTACAGTGATCTGAATAGTATGAGAGTTTCAGGGTCAGATCCGCTGCTTGTGCCTTGCTAGGGGCATGGTTGTTGGAAAGTGAGTCATAGTTTCACTCAGGCCAGGTGTCATCGGACAGCTGCCACCGCCTTATTTGTGCATTGACTCTCAGGCCCTGGTGTAAATTAGACAGGGTCACATGGTCCAACGGTGGCAGAGATGGCCAGCAGGGATCTTGGTGGGGTTTTCATTTCCTTTGAGCTCTTGTTCCAGCCAGCAAGTCACTTGGGTCAGGCCAGGTGACTCACCGCGTAGTGGTGTTATGATTTGTGTCTAGTAGCCCTCCCAGAGCCCCGTGCCATGCAGTCCTGGGGTGGCTTCTAGAGGTGGATTAATTCACGATCCAGTGCTGGGATTCTGGGTGTGAGTGCTGCACCCACGTTGGAGCAGGTGTCAAGAGTAAGGAATGCAGTATAAGGAAAGGAGAGGCCTGCTCTCTGTCTCTGCTGTGTTGTCTCTGCTGTCGCTGCCTGTCACTGCTCCTCCCTTTCTTCCTCTTGCTGTTTTGCTATTTTCCACCACCGTGAACTGCTGCCCTCTTCCTTCGAGCCAGCCAAATATAGACTCAAACCTCCACAAACTGGAAGCTAAATACACTTTTCCTTCTTTAACTTTGGATGTTGGGTATTTTGTCCCAGCAATGAGTGAAAAATAATCGAGACAGATGTTGTTCCTGCCTGAAAGAGTCAGTGCATTTATGTACTTTTTGTGGACCCTGGGGTTGAACTCAGGGCTGGGGCAGGGTGCACCACTGAGTCACCTCCCAGCCGTTTGTTTATCTTGAGGTAGTGTCTTGCCGTGTTGCCCGGGCTAGCCTCCATTTCTGCTGCTCCTTGCTGTGCTTCTGGAAGTACAGGGCTGTCCCATCGCGCCTGGCTATGGACTCATGTGTTGGATGTCTACACCCAGGCAGTCTAGTAGAATTCCTGCCCTGGGCTGTGAGAGTCAGGGCAAAGATTATAGAAACTCATTATACAATTTGGAACTGAAGATAGACTAGGAAGGAAAATATTCAATTATGAATATGCGTATACATTTACATATTATAAGCAACTTGGTGAAAATTCATAGTAGCTCCTGTTCCCAAATCTGTTCTGTCTCCAGCTCATCTTTTTTTTTTTTTTATCTCTTACTGCCTCAGCTTGTGGTCACAGGTCGCTGAGGTCCCTCAGTTGATGGCCATGGGTCACTAATGTCCCTCAGTTGCTGGCTTTGGGCCCCTTAGGAGCTGGGAAGTCCTGTTATCTCCTTGCCCAGAGAGCAGAGCCTGCCTCCTCGCCTCTGTGCTACACACTTGCCCCTGGTAGTATGCGGCTTCTCGTCCTGGCTCAGAGCTGTGCCTGTCCAGCCTTGGCTTGGATATTGGGCTTCGGCTTCTTCCAGACTCACTCTGTCCACGTTGCTGTCCTCTCTGTGTCCTGTCCTCCCTGCAGTGGCTTAGGAAGGGATCTTCCCTCACTATGCATTTTAATTTAACTCTTTGGAGCATTCACTGTATGCCAGGGCCTGTGGCTTGAAAGGGTGACAGACATTCCCTGTCTCAGAGCCTAGTCCCCAGGGTTTCGACGCCTCACTGGGTGCTGTGGCACAGCAGGAGTCAGAGGTCCTTTCAGACACGAAGCCCTCTCTCATCCACATAGCAAGTGGGGCTCATGCTGGGGTAGACCAGCTATCACACTGCAGAAGTGAGAGGAGGGGACGCACAGGTGACAGGTCTGTCTGTTCTTCTGTATGAGAACCTTTTCCTATATCTCTCTTTTTTTTAGTACTTATCTCACACTTGTGTATAATCCTGGATTCTGGGATTATGGTGTGTACCACTACACCCAGCTCCAGATAACTTCTACATGGACTTTTAGATTATAGCCCATTGGTTGAGCTGCCCATGAATTCAGCCTCACCCTGTAGAATTCTAGCTCTGAAGTTTACAATTATTTATGGTGCTTAGCTTTCCAAACCAGTGAGAACCATGATCTAGTTTAAAGATAATAAATAACTCCAGGTGAGTCTCTGTGGAATAATTGTGAAATGTTGAGGTTTAACAGTAAGAAGGTGAGATCCTAGCCACCCCAGTTTTAATGTCTCAGTGAGGAAAACAAAAATTTAAAATGTCACCAGAGGAAGTGTTCTGTTTTAGGTCAGCGAAGTCCCCCACAGGCTACTGTGTTCAGAGGTGCCGCCCTGGGATGGTGTCAGGTCACGGGGCTCTAACCTTCTCAACATGTTAACTCCGATGCATCAGATCTGGGCTTATGTGTGGTTCGGTGGTGAGGCCTGGTAAGGAACAGGCTGCTGGGGCGTAACCTGGAAGGGTACACTCTCGGCCGTGGCCCTCTTTTCTCTCTGGCTTTTTCCCTCTTCCTCTTCCTGGGCTACCTTGAGGGGAGCACCTCTCTCCCACCACACCCTCCTGCCCTCAAGCCCCTGCCTCACCACAGACTCGGCTGACCATGGGCTGAAGCCTCCGAAACCACGAGGCACAATAGTCTTTTTCTCCTTTCGGTTACGTGTCAGGAATTGTGTCCCAGCAACTGAAGGATGACTGATAAAGGGCGGAAACGAAGTAGAGGGAAGGGGATCAAACCCAAGCCTGAGCAAAGCTGTGTGGAGTGTGGCCGGGGAGTAGCACTTCTCGTCCCAGGACCTGTGGATTATCTTTTTTGGTGGTTCTGTTGATCTTGAGACCAGGGAGGCTGGAGTTTGCGAAGGAGGAACAGCACACTCTTTGGGTGAAGGACAGCAGTCTCCAATCCCTCGTGGCCGTGCTTCACGGAGGGGTCCTGGCTCCAGCTGAGGCCAGGCACAGAGCTCAAGGCCAGAGAGAACCCAAGCCAGGAGGCCTTCCAGGGCCACGGCTGGGATGCGGCAGCCAGCACAGGGATGAGTGAGAAACAGGTGGGGCCGGGGAGAGAACCGGAAGGTGAGAGCAGGACTGCAACTTTCTCCACCCTGACTTCCTCTCAGTCCTGGGGCTTTGGAAACCTAAACCCAGGCCTCTCAGGGCTAATCACTGTAACTGAGGTGGGCAGCGGTAGCACTTGTCCCTCTCCTGTTAGGTGACGCCACGTTACAGCCTGGGCAGGGAGTGCTGGGCTGTCATGGACCCCGATCTGGACCACGCTCATAGCTGGTGCCGTTCCTAGATGTGAGCCTCTGCCTCTGTGTCTCCTAGATGTGAGCCTCAGGGCCTCCGTGTCCCAGAGGCTGAAGATGAGATGCAGGGCACTGGGAGGAGTTTCATGGCCACAGAGGCCTACTTGTGACTGATAGGAAAGGGCCAGCTGCAGATGACCTCCCTGGCCTTTCTCTCCTCATGGCCCCGGCTCTACCACTTCTTGGCACAGTGCCATGTGGACAGCCAGAGAAGCACCACCATGGATGTGGGCTCTGAGCTGCCAGCACCAAGCTCCAGTGAGCCACTGGGGGTTTTTATAGTGTCCTAGAGCAGGCGGTGGTCCACCTTTTCATGTAGAGCCAGCTAGTTAACCTTGCAGCCTTTCTGCGCTGTGTCGTCTCGGTCACAGCACCACTCAGCTGTGCCGCAGTGCCACAGAGGCACTCATAGACAGTAGGTAAACACATGGCTGTGTTCTGGTCCAACTTTACTTAACCAAGCACATAGTGGGTGGCATTTGACCCCTGAACTTACATTGCTGACCTGTCCCAAGCTGCGATTTCCTACTTCTCCCGAAACCACTGGTGTCACTTGTCTCTACCCCTAACCCTGACCTCACAGAGCTTCCACGTCTGCCCTCCCACTGTCTCCGCCTTAGGCCGTTGGCCCGCCTGGTCTTCGAGCGTGGCATTTCTTCCTTCACACGGCCCACTTGCTCTCCAAGCATCTGTAGTCGTGGCTCAAGTGTTGCCTTCCACTGGGCCCATCCTGGCAGCGGCGCTGTGCACGGCAGCCCCTGCACCCCCAGCCTCCGCTGGCCTCAGCTGGGCTGCCATCCTTGGTTGCTGTCCTTATCAAGCCGTGCTGCTGGCGTGGGTGCGGCCCCCACGAGGCTCGCTGCCTAGGCAGCTGTTGGAAGATCTGCCCTTCGCAGTGCAGCGGCTGTGTTTGCAGCAGAAATCCCGAGTGCCCTGGCTGGGGCCTTGCCACCGTGGGTGTGTGGTGCAGCCCGCTTTCTCGCTCAAGAAAGGGGATCCAAGGAAAGGGGATTGCTGTGGGAGCAGCCCCATTTTCTCCTTGGTAATAGCAGTTACTTTATTTTTCATTAAGCGTTTGCGACTTAACACCCCCCACTCCTAGTGCGGATTGAACCAGGGGCCTTCACACTAAGCTGTATCCTCGGGCCTTTTTCTGATTTTTTGTTCTGAGAGCTGGTCTCCAAAACACCAGTTTGCCAGGCTGGCTTGGACTTGGCTTCTGTGTGCCCTCAGATGGTGAAGCTGAGGCTGTGCAGCCATTCTCGGACCCTGACAGGGCAGTGTCAGCCTGGCAGCAGCACCCAGCGCTGACGGCCTCTTTGAGGACTTCGCCCAGCTTCCGCCTTCTCCCTTTTTTTTCCCTCTTTACCTCTTGAGATGGGCCTTCTAAGCAGCTCAGCTCTCACGCAGGTGGAGCACTGGGGAGGTGGGGGCTGAGCGCAGGAGCAGCTCTGTCACCTGGTGCCCCCGCTGTGTGTGGTGGTCTGCCCTCCTCTGCACCAGGAGACGTGCCCACTGCCTGTGCGCCCCTTTCGGGGCGCTGTGATGGGCGGAGCTGTGGCAGCAGGAGCAGAGGAAGATGTGGGGGGCAGTTGGGTGGTCACTTCTTGGGCTGCCCAGGTCACGTGAGGCTCAGACAGTCCATTCACTCCCCTCTCTGAGCAGGTTTTCATGTAGTTGTATTTTTGCCCAGCTTTACTGACCTGTACTTGCAGAAAGCAGAATAGCTCGGGAAAGCCTCTGTGATTTGAGGTCACAGTGTGTGAATGTGTGCGTACGTGGGTGTGTGTCTGTAGGCCCACTGTGGACAGCTTTGGTGAGTGGTGTCCTGACCTGAATTCTTTGGGAAATACCAGTTCTTTATTATTATTAGTTGTTTTGTTCTGTGGTGGAGAAAAGAATGATGATCCTATAGGTTTAAAAGTTGTTTTGAGTTTTTGGAAAATTTTTTTTTTTCAGTTTAAAACTTAGCAATATCACTAAGCTATTAGAGAAAATGTAGAATTTAAATACCTAACAGGTGGGAGCGTGTGTTTGAAGTTGCACCTGAGGTTCTGTGGTATCTGCTTGCATGTAGAGTATTGCTACGAAACCATCTCAGTGCCCTACATACTGGTGCGTGGGCGGGAGCTGCCCTGGAGCAGAGCGCTCAGCCCAGCGCCCAGGAGCCAGACGCAGGCCGAGGCCCAGGCCCAGGGCATTGCTAAGGACTGCAGGCTTGGATGCGCTGAGCCTGCTGCTCTGTAGGCCGTCTTCTCCCTTTTTTATTTAGAATCCTGTGAATGGTCAGCGTCCCACAACACTGTTGACCTTGCTTGTGGGTTTGCTGCAGGTCCCTGGCATGACTGGAGACGGACCTCCAGCAGGTGTTCTCTGCTGTCCCTAGCACTGGCCCTGCTCCAGCACACTGGGGACTGTGGGGAGGCTGGGAATGGAGGAGTCCACCCCTTGGGGAGTGCACCGCCTGCGCCTGTGGGAGGAGATGAGTTGGTGGCAAGAGTCCAGGGAGCCACTCCACCCTAGCCATGTCAGCTGAAGCTGTGTCTCTCGTGAACAGCTTTTCTTCATGGGCTCCTCTGTCATCTGGGTGATGCCTTCCTGAGGGAGGGGCCGAGGAGCATGTTGTGTCACCTGCAGCCCCCTGCCTGGGCTCTTGCTGGCTGTGTGGACCTTTGAGTCCAGAAGTCTTCAGCCAAAACAGCAGAGGAAAGGGGGGATGGTGGTTAGGGTTGGAGCCCCTCCTGCTTCAGACGTGGGAACCGGGGCTCACCTCTCTGTCTTCATCTGGGGCCAGAGCTGGCTCTGGAGCCATGTGGGATGCCAGGCGGAGCTGCTGTGGCGGCGCCTGGGTGAGGGCTTTGGTGTCCGTGGCACATCTGATGAGGCTGCCTCCCAGAGCGATTCACAGGGAAGGATGTCTTGATGCATTTAGGGTGTTTCTTGCTCTGCTGTCTCCTCTTCTTTGTGGTGTGGAAATACCTTAGCTGCAGGTTTCACCTGTGCTCTGAGGAGCCCTGCGGGAGGCGAGCCCTTCCCCTGCAGGCCTCTCATGTTGTGACCTGTCCAGGGACTCCTGCCAGGCCAGTGACAGACGCAGCTTGTGGGGACGCCGGGGCAGCCGGAGGCAGCAGCCCATCCAGCATCCTGCGGGCCAGGCACGCCTTGCCATCCGCTCAGCCTAAGGGCGGTGCGGGAAGATCAGTCTCGCTATTTTATGCATGTAGGTCTTTCCCTCACTCTTTTTTTAAGCAATCAGTGTTATTTTAAAGTACTGTTGCTTAGGCGCCAAGCCCTGCTGGGGCAGTGAGGACCCAAAACTGATTCTTCTGCTTTCTTGTGATAATTGGGTAGCAACTTGTTGGTCCCTCTAATGGCACAGCTCTATTGTCAATGCTGAAGTGTTTGTGCTGGCGATGAGTTAGTCCTTCTGCTAAGGAGCCAGGAGACAAGGATTTATAGGGAATTAAAAGGCTTTCTTCCCCTTAGGGCCACAGAAGTGACTGTGTCAAAAAGAGAAGAGGGAGTTTATTCCTGTCCGGACGAGAGGGAAGCTTCACTGACTAGTTGCTGTTTAAATTGGCACGAAGCCTGTATTATTAGCTTTTTGTCTCTCTGACAGAATGCCCTAGAAAATCAACTTAAAGGAGAAAGCGTTTCTTTTGGGTCAGCTGTGCTGTTAGCCTGTGGCAAGGCAGGTGTACCTTGGTGGAGCAAAGCCACCCACGCCTTGAGGTAATCAGAAAGGAGAGGCAGCTGCTTTTGTTCCACCTGGGCTCCCACTCTGTGGGATGGAGTCACCCACATTCAGGGTGGTCCCCCCACCCCTAGTTGGCTGTCCCACAGGTCAGTTGTCTCTAGAAAACCTTCCTGGCACACAGAGGTTTGCTTTGCTAACATGCAGCCAAGCGGATGGTCAGGAGTAGCCCTGATAACGTGGGAGAATGGTCAAGCACATGAGAGCAGGCTGGGCATTGCAGACAGAGGGGACAGTCTGCACCCAGCATGGAGCCTCCTCCAGGACCCTGGAGAAACAGCTTGTGCGTGTGGTGTACAGGGAACTGGGACAGGTAGATGGGCCAGAGGGCCGCTTGGTGGCCTGTGTGCTGTATCCCGTGTGTACTCAGAGCACCGTGGACAGAGCATTAGCTCCTTCCGTTTATGAGTCAGGAGAGCTCTCTAAAACCCCATGCTGCATCCTGTTTTGGGCATAGGCTGGTAATCCTAGTACTCAGAGGCAAGCACAGGCAATTTAGAAACAGCGTGACCCTTTCTCAAAATAATAATCAAGGACTGGGGATGTAGCTCAGTGAGCTGGCCCTGTGAGTTAAATCCCCAGTCCTGCTAAAAAATTTTTTTAAAATATTTTGCTGCATTCCAAATGCCTCAGTCCTTTTTCCAGCCAGTAGGGATGACAGATAAGGTGGCCTAGGCAGCAGAGGCCCCAGATAAAGCAAAGTCATAGGTAATATGAAAGGAGTGAGAATATGGTACAAGATGAACTTAATCTTGTTAACATGACATGGAAAATTTAACAATGCATTGGACTTTTAAGTTTTATACTTCAGGCATTAGTAGATACCACAAGGCCCTAGCAGCTGGGATTGACCCTGGGAGCCTTGGGCTGAGTGCAGAAGGGTAGATCTCTGTGGCCCTCTCCATCCTGCTTCCCACACCTTGGGCCAGGCTGAGAAGGCAGCGCCCTGTGATAGAGAAGCACAGGCTTCTGGTGTGTGGGGGGCTCTGTGTCCCGCCGGTGGCCAGTCATTCCACATAACAGTGTGGAGTGGTTAGAATGGTTTTTATTTTAATTTTTCCTCCATAAATATACTCTTTTCTGATTTGTTCACTGGGGCTAATGCATAAATGTTTAATCTACCTGCAAGTAGTCTAGATTTGAGGGCAGAATCTTACTGAGACCACAAAGCTTTGTCGATAACAAGTTTTCTTTGCAGTGAGATTTGCCTATTGTTCCTCTTAATGAAATGAGTCAGGCTAGGAGATAGCTCAGCAGCATAAGTGTCTGCTTGGCAAGCACAAGGTCCTGAGTTCAATCCCCAGTACCAAAAAAAAAAAAAAAAGAAGAAGAAGAAGGAGAAGCAGAAGCAGAAAAAGAAGCAGAATAAGCAGAAATTAATTAGGCTTTCCACCTGAAAATGTTTTAATCTAAGAAATTTTAAAGAATGTAATTAGAAAACTAGAGCCACATCTATCAGTATGCACTAAAGTTAAAATGGGTCAAAGATCTAGATATTAAAACAGAAGCATTAAATCTATTGGAAGAGAAAGTAGGTAGAAATCATGAAGACATGGGGGTAGGCAGAGAGTCCATGAACAAAACCTATACCACATAGGAAATACTTCAAAGAATCAACAAGTGGGACCTCATCTTACCAAAAAGCTTTTGCACAACAAAGCAAATCACCCCTAGAGTGGAAAAATTTTTAGCCAATTGTCCCTTAGATAGAGGACTTCTATCTAGAACATGTAAAGAACTAGAAAAAAAAATCAGACCTCTCAAGTTCAAAGACCCAATCAAAAAATGGTCATCTGAGATGAATACACACTTCTCAGATGAAGAAATACAAAAGACAAATACATATATGAAAAATGTTCAACATCATTAGTCATTCCAGAGATGCAAATTAAAAGAACACTGAGATTCCATCTCACCCCAGAAAGAATGGCAGTCATCAAAAACTCAATTGATAACCAATGCTGTGGGGGCCGGAGGGAAAAAGAAATCCTTTTCCACTGTTGGTGGGAGTGTAGACTTACTTTGGAAATCAGTGTGGAAACTCCTCAAAAAACTAGGATTAGAGGTCGCATTTGACACAGCTCGTCCCCTGATGGGTATCTTCCCAGAAGGATGAAGGTATCGTACCATAGGGGTTATATGTGCTCCCATGTTTATAGAAGCTCAGTTTGTAGTAGCTAAATGCTGGAAGCAACCCAAATACCTGTCAACTAAGGAATGGATTAAACAGATGTGATATCTTTATGCAGTGGAGTACTACTCAACCATAAGGGATATACTTGAGACTCTTCTAGGTAAATGGGTATAACTTGAGACCATACTTGTACGTGAAATAAATCAGATTCACATGTGTGAAGATCATATTGTCTCCCTGGGTGAGAAGCTGAAAGAGTAAATAAGATCTAAAACATACAGCAGATATTATGAGATGGGAAGAAATTGTTCAAAAGGAAAAAAGAACTGAGATGGGTAAAAGGGGAAAGGATAGAAGGGAAAAGGGAAAATATGTGAGTTAGTTATACTGTTAGTGTCTTTTAGTCCATTAAAAAAGAGGGTTTGGGGGCCGGGGAGATGGCTCAGTGGAATAAGCGCTTCCCTGGCAAGCGCAAGGGCCTGAGTTCAATCCCCGGTTCCGCAAAAAAAAAAAAAAAAAAAAAATTGTGTCCTAAAGTATTGCATGTTAGCCTCTGAACTCTCCAAGAGAGGAATCACATCTAAAACTTCATCCTTAAATTTTTATTTCCATACACA
>NW_004524628.1:5112281-5131345 GCF_000260255.1 Octodon degus
TTAGTTATACTGTTAGTGTCTTTTAGTCCATTAAAAAAGAGGGTTTGGGGGCCGGGGAGATGGCTCAGTAGAATAAGCACTTGCCTGACAAGCACAAGGTCCTGAGTTAAATCCCCAGTACTAAAAAAAAAAAAAAAAAAAGAAGAAGAAGAAGAAGGCTTGTCCTGATATCAGTTGGAAACATTTCAATGCCCATATCCTGTACCCTGAGCCACTACTTTATTTTTTTGCAACTACATTAAAGATAGTATAATATCTTAACTAGTGGTATTCTCCTATTATCTTGTTAAGAATTTTTTTTCCAGAAAATTTAAAAAAATGAAAGAAGTGGTTCTCAGGTAATAAGGATCATATTATAGAAACTTTCTGTTAACGCTTGGGCTCCTAGAGCGTGCAGTTTGCTTCCAGGTGACTCCTTGCTTTGGTCCGACGTTGCCAGGACACACAGTCGGGAGCGCTTACCACGCTAACGCTGAGTGGCTTTTCAGTTGCTCTGAAACAGAGTCCACTCTGAGAAGTGGTGGCATCTGTCTCACAGGAGGGTCAGCACAGGAGCTCCTGGGAGCAGGGGCCCTGTGCCCGGGCTAGAGACTGTCACACCCATTCTCTTTCCTCTCCCTTCCATTGCCCTGTAGGTGTCTCTTTCCCTACCGTAGAGTCTCAGAGGCTCCCTGGGCGTGGGCCGAGCCCGGCAGGGGAGGGAGCCAACTTGGGGCTCCTGGGAACCCTCAGAGGGTCAGGATCGCCTTGCCTGGCTGCCTGGTTTCCCAAAATGCTCCAGAGGCCCTCCAGCCACTCTTCCTGGCTCTGGAGGACAGGAGGCTATGTGTATACTTTTAATAGATAACGGGCCTTCATCCAGGCCTTTCCTGCTGTAAATTTTCCCTATTCCCTGGGTACTTACAGCCCCTTCCTGCCTGACCCTGTGATGTGGTCTGAGTGTGTCCAGAGTTCCATTTTCTGCTGGGTAGAAGAGCCCCCACCATTTTGGGGCGTCAGATTGGCTTTGCTGTAGTGTCAGTGACAACACCAGCGAACACCTACCTAGTGTTTCTGTGTGCGGGGCACACTTTGGCGATAGCATTGTGCAGCTCTTACAGCCACCCCATGAGATCCATGCTGCTGGGCGCCCATTGCCCGGAGGGGAGGCCGAGGAGCCGCAGGTTAAAGGTGTACCTCAGCTGGGTATAACGTGTGGCAGTGCAGGACTGGAGTCCGAGTGGCCTGCCTATTGATGTGCTTCTGACACTGAGGCCAGGTGAGGCTGGGCTGCCTGCCACGGGCTCCCTCTTGGCCCTTTGTCCTGAGCAGGGTTAGTGACCCAGCCTGGTTTTCTACCTAGATTAGGGGCGCCTTGGCTAGTAGGTCCAGGACACAGCAGGTGACAGCGCCAGGAGCACCTTCAGGACTGTTTTCTCCGCGGCCCCAGACTAGTCTGGCGAGGGGGCTAACCAAGGTCTCCATTTCCAGTCTAGGCCTCTTTTTGCTGTGACCACCTCTCTCCTGCCTTGTGTCCCAGGACCTGTGGGCATTGGCCTTGTGGGAACTGAGGCGAGCTGCAGGGCAATCAGAAGCAGAGAGGACGACTTTCAAACCAGAGCCATGAGCAGCCACATTACCTCTGAGGGCCTCAGTGTCCTGGTCCTCAAAATAGGGTTGGGGTGAGAGTTGGGTTACATGCTGCCCACAGTCCCTGTACCCTGTAACTTCTGTTACTATGCCGTCCTCACCCCTAAACCTGGAGTCTGGTTAGTGGGAGCTGAGTTTGAACCCCCTAAAATAGGAGGTGCTATTTTGGACCCTGCTGTCTGAGAGGGATGTGTTTAAAGCTAGAGCACAGCGTACATTTTAATTTGCAGGTGTTTCCTTTTTCTGCCTCAGCCACGCTGTGTTTAAGCCTTGGTGCCCTCCTACTCGCTCCCTCCCTCCCTCCCGGATCACAGCCCCAGGCGGGCCTGGCATACAGGTTCTGCTTGGCAAAGACCTCAGCTTGCGTAGGGTGGTGGCCTAAAATGAGGAAGATTCCTTCTCAGAGGCCAGGGACTGACCCCTCAGGGTCCAGGGAGCCTTGCCAACAACCTTCTGGTCTTTGACTCTTGTCTGGCAGCTCTGGACCAGGTCCTGTGTCCAGAGCTTAAGCGAGTCCAGGTGGGAGAGGCTGAGCTGGTGCACAACCTTGCCGTGTTCTTCAGGATCCGCTGGCACTTGCGCTGCACTCCAGTTAACGCTTGGGCGGGGAGAGGCAGAGTACACCTAGCTCATCTGTGTCATCTGCCACACACCGGGGCTTCTTTCATTGCTCCTTGACTGCAGGGGCACAGGGAGGGGCCCTGGATCAGCAGGTTGGTGCTGATGGGAACCTGCTGTGTTCCATGTTGGGGCCCGTGTGTGCCTCACGGGGTGTCCCAGGTGCAGTGCCTTGATGCTGAGTTGACCAGGGTCCTCAGGACTGCAGGGGCTGGCTGCTGTGCCCTAAGAATCACAGGCCAGCTCTAGCTGTGGGGACCTCACAGGAAGGGTGAAGTGTGCTACAAGGGATCACTGGTTGGATCCAGTCTGGGAACCAGAGGGGTGACCCTGCTGTTTGTGAGTCAGCCGCATAGGCTGCTTCGGGATATTCTCACAGGGGCCAGGAAACACAGATCCGCACTGTCACCTGTAAAAGGGTGACCAATGGCAGGAAACCAAATGGGCACACTGTTGTCAGTAGGGGTCCCACTGACTGTCTACCTTGTGTGGAGCAGCTTCAGAGAAGCTGGCATGTCTCTGCTTCTTGGAAACAAATAAGAATTGCAGTTGGCATTTGGGGCACCAAAGATAGCAGCCAGTGTGTTCCCGGCCCGGAGAGGGCAGTCACTTGCATGAGATCCCAGCCCAGCAGTCTCCTTGTTCTTAGGTGGCTGACTTGGACTCAGTTGGTTCCCATGGTGATATCAGGAGCCTGATGTGCCTGACCCTAAATGGCCCCTGCCAGGGAACCTGCACCAGCTGTCCTGTGAGCTGTGTGTGCTTCTAAAGCTGGCCCTGAAATCGTTAGTGTTGTCTTGTTAGAAAGTCTTTCCTGTGGTGCTGTCTCCTCTAGCCTTCGAAACTTTCCACATAGCCCCCAGGACAGGGAGTAGTCTCCAGGAGTGCTGCCAAGGTCACTCCCCTGTGTCCCTGTGGCAGTACAGATGTGGGGGCCCCCCAGCTGCTGCTTTCCCTGCAAGCCCCCATAGCTGCCGTCGGCTTCTGCAGAGACCGAAAGCCCTTTATTGTGTTTCTGCAGGGCTTCCACTTGGGCACGCGGGAGATCACTCCTGAGAGATTGTTCTCCGGGCATTTGACAGGTGCTGGGCCTTGAGCCAGGGGTTTGTCAAGGATCAGTATATTAATCCTGTGCTACCTGATGTGGCAATCATTACTCATTTCTGGTCTGCAGAGGAGGGAAGTTGTCTAGAGAGAGGTGGAGCAGCTTGTCTCAGTTCTTATCTGGAGCCTGTCATTAGTGCCCGTGGTACTGTGTGCTACTGTAGAAAGGACCATGGTGTCAGCTGACCTAATTAAGAACATCCCTGGTGACTGCTGCCTCTGTACTGGAGCTGCAGGCTGAGCCCCAGGCTGTGCCTGGGTTTGCTGTCCAGGCTTCTCTGTGCCGCGGTCCCAGGTGTGTGTTGGTGGCCTCTTAGCACAAAGGAGCAGATGACTGAAGCAGCAGTCCACCCCAGTGCATTTGCACACGTGCTCTCATGTCCAGCCTGCAGCTCCAGCGAGGCAGAAGGTGTCCCATCTCCACTAGCCCTGCAGAGTACTGACTCTTCAGCCAGCCTGCCGTGTTGCTGACTGCCGCCCAGGTCAACGTGGGACCACTGAGCTCCTCGGGCCTTCTGAGCCCACTGGTGCCATCATTGCATGCCAGTTAGGCTGCCACTGCTGGGCCCCAGGCCCTCAGTGAGCAGCGGCCCATTGCCACTGTGCAGGGGAGACAGGAGCACGCTGCGGCTCCACTGTGGTCACATTCCAGGCCAGCTGTCCTTGGAGTGAGGTTCTGACAAAACAGAGTTAATGGAGCACCTGCATCTGGCATGTCCATCCCAAAGTCCAAGGTGTCACTGAGTGTCCCTCAGGGTAAGCCCTGGCCTCACACAGGCGAGAAGCAAGCAGGAAGGCGGGGGAACATCGTGGCCCTGGTGTCACCTCTGGGTGGGGCAAGGTTGTCTAACTGACCTGGAGAAAAAGAAACTGTGCTTTTCTCCAAGCCTGCCAGTGTCTGCTGTCCCAGTGCCAGCTTGGTCCTCGGTGAATCCTGAGCACGCCTCTTCACATCCGAGCTCTCCTGCGCTCGCGCCCGTCTCTTCTATTCGCCAGTGGCCCCTGGATAATCCTGTGCCCCCTCAGGGTGCTAGTTCCTTTAGGGAGCTGCATTTGGCCTAAGTTTGGCACAGGCTTTACCTGTCCAGAGTGCTTTAGGCATAAGGATTCAGTGACGCAGTTCTCCTTATAAAATGATAGTACTTACACGAGTCCTCAGGAGGAGATTTATGGGGAGGGGGCACCTTTGTCATGGCTTCAGGTGATCCAGAGTGAGGACTGGGCCTCCGTGGTCAGCTGGGCCTTGCTGCTTCGCCGGGGGAGGGGAAGCTGCCCTCTGTGCCTTAGTGTCTCTTATATGATAAAAATGCTTACTAGGCCAAGCTTTATATGAAAAACAATAAGAATAATGAGATATATTTGAGTACCAGCGAAACTACGTATTCTTCCTTACCTTCTCCAAGGTTACATTACCCTAAATTTGCGTTTCCTTACTTCCATTGACCTTGTATTTTGGGACCCAGCCTTCACAGGCTCCGTGCTGGGGGCCGGAAGCCAGTGCTGTTTACTAAGTCTCACTGTCTTGTGAGGCCATGGTTGGAAACAGCCATTTATCAAAACAGGCTGGTGTGCACACAGCTGCCAAGGGCCAGGCGGGGTGCTATGGGCCCCTCCTGACGGGCCAGGCACCGCCCTGTCTCCTCCTTCCTCATGCCCTGCTCTCCTGACTGACGTGGGTGCTGGAGTATCATGTCCCACTGCCGGCGGGCAGGATGGGCGGCCGTAACTCTTTCTCCTATGACTTGCTCCCTTAGAGCAGCCTGCCTGTCCAGATCCCTGTGGCTTTACGCCTTGTCATTCCCAAGGCCCAGGAGCCCTGCGCTGAAGATGGCAGCCTGAGTTGGCGCCTGTCCTTTCCTTTCTAGCCCGTCTCACCCTCCTGCCCCTACTCTGTGCCTGTAGAAGACTAGACAGGGAGAAGTCGTGTGGCTATGCACTGTGAAGAAACTGGATGTGCCCAGTACTCCGGCAGGCCACGCGCCCTCTGCCCTGCTCCCTCAGCCCATACCTTTGCATCAGGACACTGCTGTCCCCTGCTGCCTCCCCAGTCCCTTCCACTCTCTGGAACAGGGGTTCTCCCAGGAGAGCCAGAGGCCTCTAGATGGAGTGGGCTTGGAGTGCTGTCCTCCTTGCATGTAGGACTGCTCTCCTCTCCACACTTGTCACTGCCATCACTCCAGTTTATGTTGGTCAACAGAGAGACCCAGGTACCTGTCTCTGAGGTCCTGTCCCTCTTGCTGGCTCCTACATATGTGGGGATGGTGGGGGAGCACCAAGCTTGTGGCCCTAGATTCCTGAAAGGCCTGGGGGTTCAGGATACCCAACTGGGGTCCCAGATCTGGCCACCCCAGCTTCTGTGCTGTGTAGCCTATTCTTGGCTCTGCCTTTCTGTCCATGTGTTAGGCCGCCGGCATTTCATTTCCACTGCCCATGTGAACCCAAAATCTTGGGTCTGGTGGTTTTTAGGTGACTGGTGATGGGGGTTGGAGGAGCCAGGTATGCACAGGATACTGCAAGACTAGGGTAGGGTGAGGTGTTGAATGGCCCCTGAAAGACCTTGCAGGAGGGGTAGGGACATAGCAGGGTGCTGGAAGGAGGGGCTGAACCCCAAGAGTGGGTGTGTCCTCCATGTTACCAAAATGAGAATTTTTATTGTGAAGAGTTCAGTGAAATGTGGTCCAGTAGAGGAAAAAGAAAAGCTACTCATGCACTCTTAACATTGCTTTCTGGTTAATGTGATGCTTCTGTCCCAGGAGCCAGTCCAGGCCACCACATTCCATTTATTTGTCACATCTCCTTCTGCTTCTCTTGGTGGTGACCGTTTCTTAAAACATCCCTGCTTTTGATGACCCTGACAATTTGGAGGAGATGCTTCGGCATTTTGGGATCCCTTCTAGCTTGGCTTTGTCTCATGGTTTTGCCCATCACTACACTGGGGTTGTGAGCTTAGAGGAGATGGCCATGCTTATGAGGTAACCAAGATGACCAGGAGGAAGAGCTTGGGGGACATGTCCTCATTGTACCCCATCAAGAGGGTGTGCTGGCACCATACTTGATCTCCAGCCGAGGTGGAGTTTGTCGGGGTCTCCACTGTGGAGTCATGCCCACCCCTTTCCGCACTGTGTTCTGCGGAAGGAATCTGTCCGGGCAGTGTGCATGGAGGTGAGGGGCATGATGGCTGTGCTTCACTCTGAGGGAGGAATAGCAGTGTAGACTGCTTGAGGTCCTGCTGTGCAGGACGTTTGCCTTTCCTCCGTGTAGTCACTTACAGCAGGTGGACCCGGGCTGTTCTTGGGGCTGTAATCCAGTACTGGGTCTTTTCATGCCTCAGTGTTTCTCCTCAGCTGTAGGGAGCACTTTCAGTAGGCTCCTTGGTTCTTCGACATGCTCCATCATTCGGGGTGTTGTTTTTGTTTTAAGGCATTTCTTCACTAGACACTGTAAGAGGTTCTCGGCTGTCTTGCACATTTCCTGTCTCAGACCTACAATCAGCTGTCTTCCATGAATGCTCATCCCTTCTGTTGGAGTGTAGTCTTAAAGACCAAGACCTGAGTACCAAGTGGCCAGCGTCATTACAGTGTCAGTGTCTACACCCTCATCTGAGCAGCAGAGCGAGGGCTGCTGCAGGCTGCTCCCCGTCTCCCCGTTTTATATCCCTTCCTCAGGCTCTATGCAGGGCCTCACGGGTGCAGATGTGGTGTGCGCTGCTTCCTGGTGCTGCACGGTGGCTCGAGGCGGGCACACGCACGCAGGCCTTGAGTGAGCGAGCACACCACTGCTGTCGCGTCCGTCCATGGAGCCTCGTAGTCAAAGGCCATGAAGTCCAGCCCCAGGGACAACAGCTGAGTGAAAAGGGGTTTTCTGTGCATAGTGAACTCTGCGGCCTGGAAGCAAGAGGGAGCTCCGTAGAGGAAGAGGCTGCTAACGGCAGAAAGCAGTGCAGGGCAAGGACTAGGAGATGGGCTTACCTGTTGAGACTGAGCTTTTGTGCCCCGCTGGGGTGGGATTTGCGTAGGACTTACACATCCTCTGCTCCACATCTCGGAAGTCTGTTTTCCGTCCTCTCCATCCACAGGGAGTGCACATCGTAGTGGGATCTGTGTGCCTGTGGAGGGAGGTGCGCAGCCGGGGGCCAGGCTGGGGGGCTGGTCCTCAGCTCGGAGCCTCCTAGGGTGGGCTGGGGCTGACGTGGGAGCAAAGGCCGTGGCAAGGAGTGCCCCACTTCTGGGGCTTCCGCAGTATGTACCATGACTTGGGGCAGGGCAGCGGCTGCTAGGGGAAGGGACAACCCCGAGCCTTTGACATGTTCTTCTGGGACACAGTGGCAGGAATCACCACCAAAGGCCTTGTCTGCAGGCTTCCTTTTTGTGATTCTGCCACTTGTCACACTGGAATCTCTGCAAAGGAGGAACTTGAGAATAGTGCCTGACTCTGAAGAGAGGAACCAGTGTGAAGATGAAGCTGTCCACGTGGGAGCATGGTGTCTTCACCCCAAGTCCTGCGCTGCGGAGTCACCATTGGATAGGCCGGTGGGGCGTGCTGTTTGGGATGAAGAGCCTGCCGCTGACCTGGTTAGCTCTTGAGGCCTCTGGAGGTGCCTGTCGTCTGCTTCTGTCCGACCCCTTGCCAGTCCTCATGGAGATGCCTTCCTCTGTCCTGCTGTTTGAAACTAGGACTTCACATCTCCTTGCCCTCAGATTACCCCCCACTGCCTGTGGCCAAGCTGTGCCCTCCCCTGGGACTGGCCTCGGCCAGAGGGTGGGAGAGGGTGTAACTGCATTGGGCCAACTCACAGCTGGGGCTCATTCGGTGCGTCTGTTGGCCCTAACAGATTGTGAGAGATCTGTTTTCCAGAATTATTTTATAACATGTGAACTCTTTCTGCTTAGAAAACAAAACATGTCCAAAAGAAAACAAGAATTTTAATGATAGCTTCTTAATTAAAAAATTATGGGAGGGTGGGAAATGAAAAGAGGTTACATTTCTTTGTTTTGTTTTTTGTTTTGTATTTTAAGGAAGGGTCTACAGGGTTCAGGGTCTCACTACTAGATCGGACTCATAGCGATCCGCCTGTTTACAGCCTCCCAAGTGCTGGGATTACAGGCGTGCACCACCACACCCAGTCTCAATTGCCATCTTAGTGCACCCCAGGGGCAGGGTCAGCATGGCAGGCCCAGGGATCAAACCCCCCACCCCTGTGCCTGCTTGCAGGCACTTTAATCTGTTGAGCTATTTGGCCTACATTTCTTTGTTGATAGAGGAAGACACATCAAAATCCAAACTGAGTCAGACAGTAGTGGGAACAGTAAGTTCTAGTTGTATCTAATTGTAGGAGAGAACTAGTTAACCAAAACCAAGTTGCATTTCCAGCAGTGGTGAGTGAGCCTTGTGCGCTTCGGAGGGGAGGATTTGCACAGGTTGGGTGCAGCAGTCGGGTGCCTGGATTTTCTGAGTTGGGCGTAAGATTCTGTTTTCAGCATATGCCTGTCCCGGAAGTGTGCTGCTCTCTGACTCGGTGGCACAGTAACACTCAGGCCAGGAAGGTCTCATGAATAGCCTGGGGACCTAGCAGGGCAGGGGCTGGGGACACTGAGTAAATCAGTGTCCTTGAGTCCTGGTGCTGTTCCAGTAGCTGTTCTCTTTGCAGCATTGCCACATGAGTGTGTACACACACACACACACACACACACAGAGTGGAGGTCTAGGTTTGCAACCCCAGCCAAGAAGGAGCTGCGCGTTCCACTCGATGAGAAGGTTGCAAGTTGATAACCTGATGGCAGGCGCAGAGTGAGCCTGTCCTCTGAGTAGGTGTGAAAACTGAAAAGGATCAGCAAGCCCAGCGCAGTTAATATTTAAGCAGGCGGCCCTGGGCAGCCCAAACAAAGGCCCCCGTGTCACACCCCTGGGCAGGGCGCATCTTCCCCACATCACAGAGGAGCAGGCAGGGGGGCCTCGGGAGAGCCCCCCCAGGTACACACTGGTTGGGGGCAGGATTGGACCTGTGCTGTCTTTTAACTATTGGGAATTTCATGTTCAAGGTAGTCCCTAAAATCAGGGAAGAGTGACTAGTTCTTGTGTGGTTTGCTTTTAAAAGTTGCCATCAAATTACGTATGAGTGGCCAGGAGCAGCTGCCAGAGATGTCCCTACTGCAGCGTCTCGTGTTGCAGGCGTTGGCCCCACTGCCACACTGCTCCGGGAGGGCCCGTGCATCAGGCCCTCTGTCACTTATTCCTGTTTTACCCATGGAGTCTGCCCGCCCTCAGCTGGCCTGGAGATCTCGGAGGGCTGTGAAGACGGGGATCTGGACATCCCCGGCCCTTCCAGGAAGACTGTTTGCTGTGGTGGTGAGAGCGCATGCCATCAGGGGCCAACTTGGAGTGGGTACACAAGGGGCCTGGGCATGGTGCATGACTGGACCTTCTGGCGTCAGTTTGCCATCGATCAGAGACCCTGGCAGGAAATAGAGCCCAGGTGGGCTTCTGTCAGTATAACAGCAGCTGTAAGTTTGTTAAGTCCTGGCTTTGGGCTCTGGGTGTTGAGGATTCCCGTTTTGTAGACAAGGGGTCTGCTCCTGGCAGGGATCCAGGATACAGGCCATTCCTGCAGCTCCTGCCAGCAGGGTTGAACTGCCTTGAGCCAGTTTCTCTGGTCTCTCCCTGATGGTATGGGGCGATGGCTTTGTGCTGGAACTCCAGCGTGGGGATGCCTCCAGCCCCAACCACTCCTATCAGGTGCCCATGGTTGACTGGCATTATGGCTGATGTCTGGATGTCCCCAGGAGCCTCCTGCACTCACATAGGCCTGGCTTTGGAGGGTGTTAGCATTACAGGGCTGTGAGCTGGCCTGCAGTTGGGAGGTGGGGCCCGGTGGGGCAGCGGTTGATTTCTGTGACAGAAAGTGCAAGCTCCAATAGTCCCGCTCCTCCTTTAGTTGGGGAGTTGGGTATTTTGGCCTGAGGTAAGAAGGTGACTAGCACAATTGGTATCTTCACATTCCTGGCTTTCTCCTCAGCCAGATTCTGAGAATGCTATCTGCTGCCCTTGGGGCTGGCCAGCACATGGCGGCCTCCAGGTGTGTTGGTGACCGTGTTCTCTCCCAGGCCTGGTCACCCTGACCAGCTGTTCATCAAGAAGGTTGAGTGCCTTTCTCCTGGGTGTTGATGTTCTCTCCCAGGCCTGGTCACCCTGACCAGCTGTTCATCAAGAAGGTTGAGTGCCTTTCTCCTGGGTGTTGACTGTGACCCTTTTGGCTTCCTCAGGTGAGCAGCCTGGAGTGAAATGAGCCCCCCCCCCCCATATGGAGATTGGCTGTTTGAGGGAGATTTGCTCGGGGCTGTGTGACTTACCTGCCTATCCAGCTGCTTATTGCTCTGTGATCACACCCCTCTCCTGGTGGCAAATTGTCCTCACATTTTACAAATACTTGCTACATAGAATTTACATCTGGGTACTGTTACTTTAACAAAAATAATGTACAATGTATTTAAAAGCATGTCAGACTTGTGCTGGGAGAAGTTTCCTCATGATGTATATAGTTTCTATTTTGCTGGTTGCTGCCCTCTTTAACATGGAATATTAGACTGAAAAGAATGATGCATGCCCTATTTGGGTGACCAAGAATAAAGAATTAAAGAAAAATTTTATTGACATCCTCCTCTGGAATGGCAGTGGTAGGAGCTCTGGGAATCCACTCAGTGGAACAGTAGTAACTAGAGAAAATTATTTTAAGAAAACTGCATTAAAATATCTGGGATGTTTCTTCCCAGATAAGAAAAGAGAAGAAACACCTGTTCATGAAAATCTACGAACTGTCAGCAAAGACAGCAGGAGTTTGTAGCATTTGAGGTGTCACCCACTTCTCCCAGCCCAAGTCTGCTACCCAGTGTAGAATGATAAAAGCAATCCCCTTGAGGAAACAGGTTGGGAGGGCAGGGTGGTGGGATCTCTCACCCCCATCCTCGGGCTCCAGGGCGCAGAGGTGAGGTTGTGTCCAGCCCTAACCTTATGGTCAGTGCTTTAGCCTAGGCTGAGAGTTCGGGGCCTTCTTGCCATCTGGCATCCGGCTTGCTTGAAGTCAAGCTGGGAAGACCTAAGCGCTCCCACCAGGCACCCTACTGAAGTGAAAGAGCCACTCAGAGAAGCAGGCCACTCTCCCTGCCCCCACCTCCAGTGCAGCAGCCTCGAGATTCCTGTCAAGTAGGAGATGTAGGCTGCAAAAAGAGAGCACTCTGAAGCTCTGCCCAGAGGTACTGACCGTGTAGGAAGAGCCTTTGGGAGAGAGGGAGGAGAAGGAAGGAGAAATGAAAGCATGCCCAGGCTTCAATGCAGAAGCAAGTGGGGAAAAAAGGAGTGAATGGAGAGCCTTTTTTAAAAGGAAGTAAATGACCAGAGAAAGTGTTGCAGGTGAGAAAACAGTGCTACTGAAGGTAATCATGGAATTACGGAAGATGTTATAAGTTTATCATTCTTTTGTTGTTAAACTGAATTGAAAAAGCAGTTTTATAAAATAATATATGCAGGATTATATTGTATACAGGCCCAGTACACGTAGAGGGCGATATACTTGCCTGTCCTAGTAGAAAGGAGGCAGATGGGAGCAGAGCCGTGGCAGAGCAGAGTGCTGCTGGACGGTAACGCACAGCCTCAGGGAAAGGGAAGGGAAGCGGGCTTGGTGCCACCGCAGGCTGCTACTGCGTCACGGACTGCAACTTCAGCCTTGCTCGCTTCTCTTTGCTTCTTTACAGACAAAATTACATAAAGTAGTAAATCTGATGGTGGAACAGTTTGCAGTGCATTTAGGCAGTGATAGAAGAAAACGCCAGCGGGAGTGGAACTGCTGAGAGGCGTACAGGAGGGTGCGTGAAGGGGTGGGAGTTGTGCTACGAAGTGTCCACATAGTGCAGAGGAAAGCGTTACCTGGAGCACGGAGAAGTGGGAGGACAGAGCAGGCTGCGTCCTTGTCCTCACAGAGAAGCGGGAGGACAGAGCAGGCTGCGGCCTTGTCCTCCTCAAGGGGTTGAAAGTTCACTGTCTTTTAGTTCTACATGAAATTCCATCAGGCCTGCAGCTCTGCTTCTAAAGGCATGTGTTCAGTGTTGTACTTGGGACACCTGCCGGGGCCGTAAAGACAAAGGGAACTGCTGGGCCTTGAGGGAGACCCTTGGGGCCAGGAGTTTGCAGTCTGGGCCAGGAGCCCCGTTCTGCTGCTGTTTGCTTGCAAGCTGGAGCGTTCCTCCTTTCCCTCTCTTGACACTGGGTTCCGGCATTACCTGGGGCACTTAGGCAGATAGTGACCGCGCAGCACTTGACAGAGCCATGCTTCCTCTCCAACCCTTGCAGTCAGACATGAGCGGGGGAGAAGAGGAATTGTTTCTCTGTGTCCTCCGTGGGCCTGTACCCTGCGAGCAGAGGCGGTGCTGCTCTGGACCTCAGTCTCTGTGGGCAGCGTGCACCAGCTCTGCTGATGGACTTGTGCCGTGGCCGTGCTTTGGCGTGAGGCGTGTTGTTACGAATGCTGACACCCTGTCCCCAGCGTGACTGTGCCTGGAGTCAGCATCTGTACAGAGGCAGAGGTAGAATGGAGCGCTGAGCCAATGGGCCCGGTGTCCTTTGGAGGAGAGGAACACGGGAGCAGAGCATGGAGGACACAGCCAGAGGTGCTGTCTGCTGGCGGGGAGAGAGCTCTTTCTCAGCAGCAGCAGGATCCCGAGGAGATGAGTGTCTGTGGTTTGGGCCCCCATGCCGTGGCATTATGGCGGACTGAGCACCATGACGCATGTCATCTGTGAAGTCTGTGTTCATGCACAGTACCCTCAAGCGTTCGAGTGCCAGTGAGCATTATAGAGGGGGAGGCGTGAAAGACAGTTACAAATGCAGTGCTGTTTGGGAGAGGTTTTTCCGTCCCCTTCGCAGACCAGCCTGGGCACAGAGGCCCCTGTCGCCCTGCTGTGGGATCTGGCCGGTGCACACGGCAGCGCATGGGCAGAGGGTCACATGCTGGCGAGACCCCAGAAATGCCGGATTCACTTGGAGTGTGAGTCTCTCCTGATCCCCCTCTCGCACCCCAGACAGTCATGTGAGGTCAGGGGGACTTTCCCAGCTGCCCAGCACTTGGTCTGCGTAGCCCTTTCCTTGGGTGGAGGATCTCATCTGGTGTTGCTCCTTTAAAAGCTACAGGGTACTATATTTATTTGACTTTATTTGAAATTCACAGGATTTCTGAGCATTGTGCTGTGTAATCTGGTGAATGCAGAGCTTTAGAATTTATGCCTTAAAAGGCTGAACTACTGACATGTTTAGAGGCCTTTGTGTGTGTGTGTGTGTGTGTGTGTGTGTGTGTGTGTGTGTGTGTGTAACCAGGGATTGAACTCTGGCCCTTGCGCTTGCTAGGTAAGTGCTTATTCTACTGAGCCATCTCCCTGGTCCCTTAGAGGCTTTTATATGCCTCATTTCTCCCCTTTCTGAACCAACTAGGGTAAAGCAGCTTAAAAAACCTTTTGGAATTAGTGTCAGAAAGTCTTTTTCTTTTAGTTAAAAAACATTATATATTTTATTATTTATTTTTTAAAAGAAACACTTGTGTGTTAGGTTCACAGCAAAACTGAGCGAAAAATAGAGTTCCATAGCCATCACACAGTGTCTTTGCTCGCGCTCTCATGAACTGCAAGGACACAGGAGAAGATCCCTCGTGTAGGAAAGCAGGGGTCTGCTAAGCTTGCTGGCCTTCCCAGGGCTGCAGAGGAGTGATGCCTCCTGAGGGGCTGCATTCGGGGACTGCAGCATTCATGCCCGCTCTGGGCGAGGGCAGCGTGGCAGCCAGGGTCCTTCTATTACTTGTTGTGTGCGCATGGCTGGGGACAAGATGTCCTGTTCTCTGAGAGCGGTGTCCTCCCTGAGACGAGGGGCAAGAATTTCCCTGTGCTGGGCAGGCTTTGTGGTGAGAAGCCCGTGACAACACAGGGTAAGCACAGTTGGTGTTGTATCAGGCCCTGCGCCAGCGTGGCCGAGTATATCAGGGAGGGAGGGGAGGTGTGCGGAGAAGGGAGCCACATCTGCTGGGGGGCACTGAGTGCAGTTTGTGATTTGCCTGAGACGAGGTGGTTGAGTTAATCCCTGGAGCAGGCCAGGAGCCCAGCAGCTCTGACTTGGTGCCATCTGTGCCTCTCACATTCCTCTGCCCCTCTCTTGGGCCGATGAAGCAGGGACTGAGCTACCGAGCTGAGCAGTGCTGTCAGGCTGCAGCTTCGCTGCTGTCGCAGGCTTTGCACCTGTGCGTGTGTCTCTGACTCGTCTGTGACCTCAGTTACTGTCACCCATCAATGCAGGCCCTCCCACGCAGTGGCCCGGATTGTGAATATGCTCACAGCTGTCCTGCAGGTGTGCAGCTGCCCCAAAGGTCTAGCTGTCACTAGGCCCCACTTGCGGGCTGTTAGTGGAGGGTGTTAGGCAGCAGCTGCCTTCTCCTGGGCCGGCTGAGTTCCATCTGATGGAGGCCTGCCACCCTGCCCTCTTCGGTGTCCTGGCCTCTAGGAAGACCTGGAGGTTGGTAAGGAGGAAGGAAGCTGGAGGGGCTTGGGAGATGGCCTCTACATGCTGGCTTCCAGTTTGAAGCTTTTTTACAATTCCTTGCTGTGGGAGATGGAATCAGTTCTAAAAAATAAAACTTGAAGGCACATTTTCCCTGACTGACAAGAATTTTTATTAAAAAAATGTAAAAGTACAAGTAGATGTTTTAATTAGCCTTCATGTCACTGCTGTTGATGGTGGTAATTTTACTTTTGATATGTGACGGAGACGCTTTGTGGGGGGCCTTTGTTCTCTGTTGCTTTTTTCCATTTCAAACTCAGCTGCATTATTTCTCTTTTCTCCAAAACAACAACAACAAAATAGTAATAGTAATAGTAATAATAATAATGGTGAAAGTACCTTTTGGCGTCAGATTACATAGTATCCAAACTTGTTCATATTCTCTTTGGAAACAAAAGTTTGATCATCCCAGGCATCTTTGTGGAACAGGACCAAGGTGGAAGATCTGGCGACTTTCTTTTTTTTTTTTTTTTTTTTTTTTTGGTGGAACCGGGGATGGAACTCAGGTCCTTGCGCTTGCCAGGCAAGCACTTATTCTACTGAGCCATCTCCCCGGCCCCCTGGCCACTTTCTTAAGAAATGTCAGTGCTGTGGTGCTTGGGATGAGGTCGTCTAGGAATCCTAGCTCAAGGGCGAAGGATGGCCCATGGTAAGGCTTGGGCTGATAGACCTGAAATTGCTTGGCTGTTGAATTACCAGGTGGTTGTAGTTTAGTTGTCACTGGGTTTTGCGTGTGTTTTGTTATGTTACTGGGTTTTGCATTTGCAGAGTCAGTGTGTCTTTCAGAGCTGGTAGGTCCCCTGAGTCTAGGATTAGTTGTACTGGTGCCAAACTGAGTTTTTCCGCCCTGGAGCTCTTGTGGGATGAAGAGCTGCCCTGTGTGTGTTGATTGTGAATCGGCCTGTCCAGTCCTTGGTGGGTGCCTTCCGGGCCTGGCCTTTCAGGCCTGAGCTGGGGCTGCCACTCTTTACCCCTGTAGTGACAGGTGATGCCCACCACAATCCTTGTGGGCAGAATCCTCCCAATTTGTACCGAGTGAGCCGGACGTTTGTCCTGAAAGCCCTGTAGGAGTGTTCTACAAGGGCACCAGCACCTTTCATGTGTATTTACACAGTGGTCTGTTTGAGTATCACTAGACCTAGAGCGCTCCTTGTCGCCTGCAAGCTGGTGCCCAGCTCTAGGGTCTGAAGTTAAAAGCTCCCCAGAACCCAGCCTGTCCAGTCCCCTTCTCATCACTTAAAGCACTGGGGTTTTTATTCTTTTTCTTATTCTTTTTTAATGTATTTGGTTGTTGCAGGATATCACTACATAGCTCAAACTCGTGGTGATCCTCCTGCTTTCAGCTTCCCAGTGCTGTGATTATAGGTGTGCACCACTGTGCCTGGACTGTGGCTGGCTCAGCTGGCCCTGTGGGTGGGGCTGGTGCAGCATGTAATGCCAGGGATCCAACCGCGGTCCCTGCGCTTGCCTAAGCAGTCACTTAGTCTGCTGAGCTGTCTCGCTAGCCCCAGCGCTGGGTGTTTCTAGCCTCTTAGTTCATGCTTTCCCCCGAGTGCTTCTGTGCCTGCTGAAGTTCGATTTGTCTGCGTCCCCTTAGATCCTCGCCCGCCAGGTTTCAGGCTCCTTCCTCACCTCCTTAGCAGCCCTGGGCGGTATTTCATTTGCTCTTGGTTTTTGTCTTATGAGAATGTTTTACTTCACCACTGGGTCCTGGAGGCAGGGATCACCTCTGACTCAACTGTGTATCCCCCACCCCATAAGTGCCTGGCTTGGCACCAGTTGAATAAGTGAACAGATCCAGATTTTGGGCTCCCATGGACTCCCCGTTGAAGTGTGTTTCCAGCTATTAAGCTGGGCCTGCCAGCTGCAGCCAGAGATGGCACATCCTGCAGGGCCCCCAGAGCAGCTCTGTCCTCTGGCCCGGTCCTTCCTCTGTGGGCCTGGTCTGCTCTAGTCGTTGAAGAGGAGGACCACATGCCCAGGAGGAAGATGTGTTCTTGGAGCCTGAGGGTGCCCTCCCTGCCAGCTGAAGCCACTCCGCCGCCTCAGGGCTGCTGGGCGACTTTGGAGCAGTCCCCACAGTGGCGGGCTTCAGAGGCCCTGCTTGTTGCTCTGTTCCCAAAATTGCTTTTTTTCTTTATGGGTTTTTATCATTCCTGTTACTGCCAGGTTCTCTGTAAAAGCTGTGGCCAGGTTAGCATGGGAGAGGCCCCCAGAGGGGTCCTTCATCCCCAGATGGCATCAGCCAAATGAGCACTATAGAGTGTTCTCCTCTCTCCAGAGATGCCCTGTGGAAAGAAGATCTGGACTGCCGCCTCCCTCTCCTCCCCGCTCCCCAGCCTCCCTCTCCCCCCCCCCCGCCCCCGGCCCCTCCCTCTGCCTTCCTCTCCTTCTGCCTCCTCACCCCTTTCTTCCCATTTTCCTCTTCCTCCTTCCTTTTCTTTCACTGTCCTCTTTTGTTGTGAGGGTGTGGAGCACTGGTGTGAGCTCTGTTCCACCCAACAGCAAATAGTTGAAACCATATTCCATGTTTAGAGCTAAAGCCAGCCATTAACATAGCACTTTCCAGAAATCTACATGTATATTGTGCACCGTGTGAGGCTCACTTCCTACAAGGTGCAGGAGCGCCAAGCCGCCTCCCCTCAGGTTTAGTTTGTGGTGAGGCCGCTTGAAGGCCTTGGGCAGGCCGTCCCTCTTGGCTTCCTGCCCTGCTCCAAAAATAACTTTTCTTCCCAGCATTTCATTGATCTCTGTGTGTTGCTTTGCATTTAGAACCCTTTGTAGAATGTTATTGCTAGTTAGATAATGTCTTGTTTTCTAAGGAAGTAAACTTTAACACTTGTGAATTAGAAAATAAGCTTTTCTTGTGATTATAAAAATAAACAGAGCCCACCAACTCCAGTCATCTCAACCAGAGAGTTTTTGAATTTGTATTACCTGTACTGTGTCCGTGGCAGTCTAAAAGGAAATAACACGCAGAGTGAATCTGCAGATGCCTCTCCAGCCCACCAGCCTGTTACTGAAGGTGCGGAGGAAGGGGAGGGGATCAGCAGGGGCCGGGGCAGGGGTGAGGCTGCCTGGCTTTGCCTGGAGCTGAAATTCTGCACTGGTCCTGCAGTACACGGATGCTGGCGCTTGTAGCAAGCTGGAGACCATGCTAATGGGTTTGTTAGCTGCATCTTCCCTTTGTGTTCTCCTGGCTCCATTAGTGTGCAGTTTTGAAGGTTGCCCAGACGTTGAAGTACTGTGCTAGTAATTCGCTGTTGAGGAAGCAAAATCAAAGCCTACCTCTGTGGTTTCAGTGACCCAGTAGAATAAGCCAGAGTATGGCTTATTGAGAAACAGCGTGTGCAGCATCAAGACTATATTGTAGCTACTTTTCCATTGCTGTGCCAGATGCCGGAGATAGACATGACTTTGTTTTGGTTCATAGCGTCAATCTGTGATCACTTGGACCATGGCTTTTGGGCTTACGGTGAAGCACAGAGCAGAGGAAACCTGCTCACTTTGTGGCAGCCAGGAAGCAAAGAAAGGAGGGGGGTGGCTGCCCGTAGCTCCTTCAGGAACAGCACAAGATAGCTCCTCCTCCTCCTCCTGCCAGGCCTCCAGGAAACCTCCACCAGCATCCACCATCTCCCAGCAGCACCACAGGCTAATGACACAGTCGCTCACTTACGAGCCTTGGAGGGTCATTAAAGACCCAGACGTAGTAGCTTGGGCCTGTCCAGACTTCTGAGAGGCCACAGGAATATTCAGCTCCTTTGGCAAGAAGAAACTGCTTTTAGGTTTCGGGAAAAGGACTGGTCAGGTTTTTAGGTTCTTTGCGTGACTGGGCCGACTCTGCTCAAGGCCTCTCCTTTGTCCACGTTGGTCCGCTGTTTTTACGTAGCTGCCACTGCCCGAGTATGAGCTGGTTCACTTTCCCTGTGAGGCTTCCTTGGATAAACCTGAAGGAAGATGTGGGAGTTTTTGTAAGGAGACGGGTGACGCATGCTTTGTCCTGGAAGAGGAGCGTGTGTCACCAGGGATGGTGTGGCAACTGTTCCTCAAAACATTGCGACACGTTTTTCATTTGCCAAATCAGGACTTCCTCCAGTGGGTGAATAAAGCCTGCTAGGAGGGGGAGG
>NW_004524628.1:5131445-5181865 GCF_000260255.1 Octodon degus
GAGGAAGAGGAAGAAGAAGAAGAAGAAGAAGAAGAAGAAGAAGAAGAAGAAGAAGAAGAAGAAGAAGAAATGGTAAAAACAGAAAGACCAGAAGTTCTAGCACCAGCCCACCACACAGAGACCCGGCCTGAACTACTTACTCGTTCTGTGTCTCTCTGAAATAGTTTTTCATGTGGTACTTCCGTAACACTGGCTCTAATGTCAGAAATACAGGCCATTTTTGCTTTTTTCTTTGACAGTAGTATTGTTGGCCAGGTCTGTTCCTCTGTCTTGTTCAGAAACAGTTGGTTAAGTTATTCTGAAACATTGTTTACAAATCTATCAGCAGTATTTTTTCAAGGACCTTAATTTCAGCGTAGGAAAAGGAAATCTCACACACCGCTCTCATCCTGCATTCCTCTCTTCTCTGACTGGTCTTTGCTGCAGGGAGGCAAGGTGGGTGCCATCTTTCCTCTCAGTGTCTTTGTTGCTTAATATAAAGGCTGGAGATGGGGTCACATCCTGCGCAACCACAGGGGACACGTGTAAAGATGACAGAAGGAAAACAGGGTTTAGTGTGTCTTGAATCAGAAGTGTTTCCTTCTAGGATCTCCTGGAAGGGTTGGAGGGAAGAAAATAATACTCCAATAAAGACAAGCATAAGATTAAAAATCAAAAGAGTGTGTGTGTGTGTGTGTGTGTGTGTGTGTGTACATGCTAAACAATGAACTCAAGAAGTGTAAAAGACTGTGCCCTTTTTTAGCACCTTGGTCTGTCTTACATATGAGAAAGAACACTCAACTGCTTAGGCCTGTTTCAGGTCCTGGCTTCCCCTGGAGCCAGGAGCTTGAGGTAAGAATGGTGAGCCGGGCCCCCAGTGTCTCTGCAGAATGCGTGCAGAGTATCAGCCCACAGTGCAGGGAGAAGAGAGGACTGAGGAGCCAAGGGCGTGCTGCCTCTGCAGACCGTCACAGCTGCTCCCACTTGGACTTCCTCCCCAGAGAGGGCACCCAGGGGGGCCTCTGGACAGGGTGCGTCTCTCCATGGAGACCAGAGGGGGCAGCCAGGTGGCTGGCAGTCCTCTCTGACCCTCTCCTGGGGGTTGGAACACTTGATCCTTCACCAGCAGCTGCTGCCCGTGAACACAGCGCTGACTGGTCTTCGCTGCAGGGAGGCAAGGTGGGTGCCATCTTCATTTTGCCGCCTACTTTGGCCTGCCGTGAGAGCACTCCACTCAAAGCCAGGCAGTCAGAGCTGTGTTTTGACACAGCAAGCCATGTTTTGTTCTAAAGCTCTTTGTTTCATTTAAAGGAAAAGAATGATGGGTTGAAGTGCCAGGTATAGGAGATTTGATCCTCTGCCCTGCCTGACAGCCTGTCATGTGGGGAATAGTGGCAGCTAGCCACTGCTGCTGTGACCAGACAGCCCCTGCATGGGCTGCAAAGTGGCCTCAGGCAGGGCAAGGATGGAGTAGGGATTGCGGCAGAGAGGCTTTCTGGAGTCACAAGCTCACATTCTTGTGATTGTTTCTGCCTCATCCTCACATTAGTGTAATTGTGAGTTCATTTGTGTTGGGATATTTGTGGTATTTAATTTTTAGACCTCTTTTAGTCTTACATAGTTTAAAAGCTCTAAGCAAAGAGTCTTAATTCTGTCTAGTTAAAAAATATCTAGTTAACCTTAGGAGTTCTTTGATGTTTCTCTTTATAGTTTAAGAAATACCTGCCATGGGGCAATCCCATTTGCTGCTAACAGTTGTGATGGGTCGAGGGGATTGGGTGTAGCCTCCCATTGCTTTGTGGGAATGCTGCACCCAGCTCACGTGGTAGGGCTCCCAGCCCTCCAGCAGGGGCAGCCTGCCTTGAGCTGAGCCTACGGATTCCTTTCCTTGGCAGGAGCTCAATACAATGAGGTGGTGCGGCTCATGCCCGCGTGGGCACTGGATCACCTGCAGAGGGAGGCAAGGATGATGGACCTGGGCAAGCAGAGGGGGACAGCGATGGGTGGCCTGTACTGCTGGCATTGGAGTCCATGGGCCAGCTCTCTTAAGTCAGCCCAGAACCTTGGTGACAAATGTCTCCTGCTTAAGCTCATCTGAGTCGGGTTTCTTTACTGTCAGTTGACATGCATCCTAGCTGTTGAACAGTAGTACTTTCCCCTGACCTCGGGGGTATCTTCTAAAGCTGCCAGTGGATCCTGCAACTATGGATGACACCAAACCCTACACTGTGTTTTCCTCGATGTGCATGCTTATGATAAAGTTTAATAAAGTGGGCACAGTCTACAGAATAAATACTGGGTTGCCTGTATCAGCTAGGCCTGCCCTTGTAGCATTATGTTGTCTCCATGCAGGAGACAGGGGCATGGTACATGACGCTGGGGCAACAGCATGACATGTTTGCAGATCGCAGTGGTCACGTCCTCTGAAGTAACTGCTGGTTACCTCTGCTGCCCTTTGAACCAGCATGCAGTCACCAGATAGGGACCTGTGAATACCTGATCCATGTGAGATGGGGTTCTTGTCCTCTTCTTAAATGTGGTTTACTTGCCAAGTATGTAACATTTAATGTGCTGTATGGTGTAAATATTTTATGGGTTTAATATTGATCAACTCATATTTTGATGCCGACAAAGATTTAGGAGTTAGGGTCAGCCAAGTAGCTCAGCAGACTAAAGCACCTGCTTAGGCAGTGCGCAGTGGCCAGGGTTTGATTCCCAGCGTGCCATGCTGGCCCCGCCCCCAGGGCACACTGAGATGGCGATTGAGACTGGGTGTGGTGGTGCATGCCTGTAATCCCAGTGCTTGGGAGGCTGAAAACAGGAGGATCACTATGAGTCCAATCTGTGTAGTAAGACCCTATAGACCCTGTAGGCCCTGTACTAAATATATAAAAGAAAAAAGAAAAAGATGTAGGGGTTAAAATGGTACCTAGTCAAAATTAAGTGGTTATATTGCTGCAAGAAACATGTTTAGAGAGGTTCTGTGTGTGAAGAGGAAAGAAGAAAATAGAAGTGGATCTGAAAGTTTTAAAAAATAAAAATAAAAAACAAGGTATGACAGCAATAACCAATTGTAAAAATAAAAAGCTATATTATAACAAATAGGACAATGGCTATCCCAAGTAAAATAGGGCTTACTTTACTGTCAGCACTGCAGCACCATGCTGGGCCCTTGATGGCTCCTATGTGATTGCCAGGCAGGTACCGTCGGCTATGTGGATACACTGTATTTGAGTCAAGTCACCTTCTGGACACAGTGGCATGGGACACTGAGGTTTCATCTTGCTAGTCAGGATGCCATGCAACTTAAAGCTTATGAATTGTGTATTTCTAGGCTACTTCATTTAATATTTTGAGACCATAGTTGACTGTGGGTAACTGAAACTGTGTATTTGTGATGTTTTGGCAAGGATAGCAAGGGCACCCGGAACCTTCCCTCATCACGGCAGCTCAACCTGGAACCCCAGGGAGTTGGAGCAGGGTGTTCTGACAAGACACAGGGCGTTGCTGTGCCTGGGCCAGGCCGCTGCGCTGCGCAGGAGGTGCCCCTCTTTGTGCTGCTGTCAGAGGTGGTGTGAGCAGCGGTGGCCTCTCACAGGAGGAGTGAGGTGGCGCTCGAGGTGAAGGCCGCCTGGTATCTGGAAGTAGGGCCCAGCGTCCAGTGGCCCTTGGGGTTGGGATCTCAGGATAGGCCTTCCACTTTGAATTTGGGTCTGCCTCAAGCAAAGAGCAAGGCACAGCAGCTTTCTCCAGGAGCTTCGGGTGCCCCCGCCCCACCCGTGCTACAGAGGAGTCAGGCTGGGGCCATGCCCAGCCACCTCGAGCGGCATGTCCTAGGACCAGGCCGTGTCCTGAGAGGTTAGGGCATCTGGGTGTGTGACGGTGCCCTCGGCCACTGGCCTGCAGGGCCTTTATTGACACCTGCTCAGAGAAAAGCTGACGCACAGGTCACAGAGAAGACACTGACCTTATCACCTTGGCTCTTGGTCCTCTGGCATCACATGTGTTCGTTGATGAGGGAGTTGATAAATAATGGGGGGACATGTCTGTGCCCTAACGGAAGGCCTTCCTGGCAGCATACAGGCAGACTTGCAGTTAATTATGTGAGGGCTTCGAGTGGCGGGGTTGACAATGGAGCAAGAAATGAGACTAGTCAGAGTCTTTGACAATTGTAGGAGAAGAACGGCATGGACACTGGGGACATTGTCTGCAGAGGCGCCCTGAGGATGGACTGTGTGGGGCTCAAGACAGGGCTGCCATTGTCTTTGTGGTATTAGGAAACTTACATGACATTCAAATGGCAAGGGAACCTTGGTGCATGCGGGTGTGTATAGGAACACTGGATCGAGTCACCCAGGCAGAAGCCTCTAGAATCCCTGGTGCTAGCATGGGGTGGGAATTCCCCATCTGGAGAGGTGCAGCAGGCTGCCCTCCGCAGGCAGAGGTTTCCCAAGGACTTTGGTCACCAGCATTACACTTTCGTTACACTTCCTGGGACATAGCTGCTGAGGAGACCTCCTTATTCACCTTGGTATTGCTAAGGCCAGGATTCATCTGCTGCATTTGGTGCCTGGTTAGGGCTGCCTTGTGTCCTCTTGTGGCGATGACATAAGGGTACCCCCAGCCTTTGGTGAGACACACAGCCAACCCCAAGCGGGGAGTCCTCCTGGTCTAATCGTCTCCTGCAGGCCCCCCATCAGTACGATTGCACTGATCATTAATTTTCAGCCTACGAACTCGGGGGACCCATTTGGACCCTAGCTCAAGATGGCTAATGTCCCGTGTGGATTCTGAAGTATCACTTGCCATATCCATTAAACTAATGAGACCTGTCCCTTAATTAAACAGGGTGAACTCAGAGCTTGGCAAAATGGAAAGCAGGAGTAGGTAAGTGGCTGATGTCTCCCAGAGACACACACCAGGGAGGCCTTGGGTGGGGTTGTTTGTGCCTGTGGGTGAGCAGGAATGCAAATAGCTAGTGCTTTCTTGCCTAAAGTGCTTTACTGTTCTCCTCTGGAGCACCAGCTGGCTAGGTGAGTGCGTAGATAGCAGGCACTGGGTCAGAGCCTTGCTCACTGCAGCCCTCTCTGCCCCTCACCCGCGGCCCTGTGCAGGGACAGGGAGCAGGGGGTGGTGAGAGCTGACCCTGGCTCTGAGGGAATGGCAACGAGGGCCTCTTGGGACATCCACCCACTTCCTAGCAAACTGGAGTGTCCTTGCACCCCTCCCTGATGGGAGGGTGTGAATTCCTCCAACAGCAGTCATTTCTTTAGTTGACAGTTGAGGAAACTGAGACACGGCACAGGGCTGCTGTGTTGTAGAAGGTCGCATGATTTGCAGTGCATCACCAGGTGCCAGCCCTGCCTCCCCACTGGTGTGATGCCAAAGCCAGGTCCCCCAACCTCCAGGAAGCTGTCCTGCCTCTCTGAACTCCCAGTTTATGTTTCATTTCTTCCCAACAATCTCCTTCACACAGTCCCTGTAAAGGGCAACTCAGGCCAAGTGCTCTTGTGCCTCAGTGCTGCAGAGCTCTGCCTGTAGGAGTAAGCGAGGGCTGAGGGAAGGCTTGGCTGTTGGCAAAGGCCTTCTGGCTCCGAGAATCCCCTGTCTGAGCGGGGTTGGAGGAGGAAAAGCGCAGACACCAGCAGCCAGCACCAGGCTGTAAGTTGCTCTGTTTGGCCCCTAGGAAGAGGTCTTGCTTTGCCTTGGTCTTAACCATCCAGCAGAAAAGTATAAAAACGTAGTATAAGAAGTAAAGCCATGCTGTTACGTTGAGCTGTAGGAGACTCAGGTCAACAATTTCTGACATTGCCAGTCAAGTGGAAGACCCAATACTATTACGGGCTACTGGACTCTTTTAGAATATTTTGCTGAGTTTACACATCTATAATATTTAAATAATGGAACTTAACAAAAAAAGGGGATACAAATGAATGTCCATTTTGTATCTGTGTATTCAAAGTGATTAGGTTAGATACATAGTTACATTCTCTCAATGAATAGAGGGATTTGTTCTAATAGTGTTTGTAAATAGGATATCTTGTCTGCATCTTGTACAGCAAGTAACCACTAGGAAGAGAGTATGCAATGTGTTAATTATTGAAACTGTCCTACCAATTTGGTTTGAAACTGTCTCATTGCTATTTGTTTCTCAATAAAATTATGGAGAGGAAAAAAAAAAAAAAAAGAAGTCCCCTTGACAACTCCCTGTCACTCTCTGTCCTTGATTTAAGCGCAGTTTTTCTTTTTCTAATGAGTTCTGGTCTTCAAATGGAGCTGGAAGGAAAAACAGTGACCTTGGGAGTATAGGCATCCTTGGTGAATTTTCTTAAATTAATGAGACTAAATGGGGAAATCGAGATCACTGTGCAAATTAGTTTTGCGTTCTGCGTCTTAATGACTTAAATTGCAGATTCTAATTAAATGCCCCCAGATAATGGTGAAGTGCCTTCACGGGTCTTTCTGACCTAGAAGTTTTCTCTGGCCTGTGAACTAGAGTAAAATTGGTCTGCAGATGGCCCTCTGCCTTTAAGCGTTTCTGTCTCCACAGTCCTTGTGATGCTGGTGATACCAGCTGCCCTCCTGAGGGCAGGGTGGGCAGGGGCCGGAGGAAGCAGTGCGGGTGGGTTTGCAGCCCCATGGCTGGCCCCATCAGGTGACGTGTGCTGTCTGCAGTGTGCTGGGTGAAGGTGCTCCTGGGCTTCATCGGTCACTGAGAGGGGATGCTAGGAGCACAGTGGGAGATGGCTCCGAGGGCAGCAGCTCTTCCCTGGTGCTGGAAGGCCTGCGCCTGCACCTCACACAGTGGCCTGCCTGGAGCAGGGAGAGCTCCTGGCTGCACTGTGCATTTGCCAGGTAGTGAGTGAATTTTGGGCTGTTAATTGACTTTGCTATCATTTTAACAGCTGGGTCATGGTGTCTTATGGATGTTCCCAGACGTACTTACTTGTATGCCTGGCATTCAACCTGCTCCTGGTCTGTAGTCAGAGGGTATAGCAAACACCTTTGCGCACAAGCTTTTTCTTTGTCTAAGTCTGCTGGCAAGCGTTTTGTTAGTATTTACAGATGTTGTTAATGTTTTGTTTATAAAATGTGATGAATTGTCCTTTCAAGTGCTTTTATCATTTTTTTTTATGTATTGGGTACAGGGCTTCACTGCACAGCTCAGACTCGTAGTGATCCTCCTATTTTCAGCCTCCCCAGTGCTGGGAGTACAGGCCACCACACCCAGTCTTGGTGGCTGGCTCAGTGCACCCGGGGGCGGGATGTGGTGCCAGGGATCAGACCCTGGCCTCTGCACTTGCCTAAGCAGACGCTTGCTTCGCTAAACTGTTTTGCTGGCCCTTGCTTTTACCATTCTTGGATGTCGTCAGAAGAGTAGCATGGCCCTATACAGTTTCCTCCACCAATGTGTATTTCCCCTGGAAGAATGGCTAGACCTCCTTTGGAATGCATAACTTAGATGAAGATAAGTATATTTAGCATTGATTCAGTTATTAGGGTTTGGACCCTTTTACCGTAGCTCGTGGGGAAACTGGCAAGTGCAGAGCCATGCCCCTGGTGTAGCGCAGCCAGAACTACTATCCTGCTCATCCTACTCAAGAAAGAGGGGCTCTTTCATGTCATACCACCTCCTGGACATTGTTGTTATATGCATTATTCGTGAATTTTTATAAACTCATCAGCATGGCTGTAAAATGCAAGGTTTAATACCATAGGTTCTTTCTCAGTTTTACCATTCTTGTTACTTTTTGCCTTTAAAAAAAAAAAAAACAAAGCAACAAAAACTCAGCAGTATTTATTACCTTTTAAAGCAGAATGTGACCTGGGCACGCCACTTCCATTCACAGGCGTTGTTCCAAATGACTTTTTAAATAGCTCTGCAGTATCCTTAGGAAGTTGTTTCTCCCTTGAAACACTACTTGCCTTTGGAAAACAAGCCCGTGCAGCTTCTGCCATGAAGTTTTCAGTATAACATACTTGTAGGGGCCTAGGACATGCGGATTTGAAACTACTGGGGAAAGTTTGCTTTTTTACTTTTGAGGCAGGGTTTCACTCTGTAGCTCAGGCTGGCCTTGAACTCACTACATAGACCCAGGCTCACCTTGAGCTTGCAGTGATCCTCCTGCCTCAGCTTCGGTACTGGGATTACAAATGTGTACTACCACACCTCGCTCTCTCTGAGTGTTACTTTTGGCTTAATTACCATGTGTGTGCACGTGTGCACTTTCGTGCATACACAAGGGGTCAAATGTGAGGCTTTGCATACTTTGCAACATCCCCAACCCTTATTCACCTTTTGCTGTTGGCAAACCAGTGAGTCTTTCCCTTTAGAATTTCTCTGGGTCCCCTGCCAGGCCATGACCCTCATTGCCAAGGTGCCCAGGCAGTAGGCCGCCACTAGAGAGACCGAGTCTGCTGGAGGGCCAAGCGGATTGCTCTTGATCTCTAGTTCTGAGCCCAGCCCTCCCAGCAGTGCCAGGACTTAGTGGAGTTTGGGCTCCCTTCTGCAGGGAGGGGTCCAGGGACAGAATGTGGGGGCTCTGGAGTCTGTGGGGCCCTCTCCTGTTCCTACATACTTGGCTTTCAACCCCAGCCCTGTGTGATGGGCAAAGCTAGCCACATCTCAGACACCAAAAAGGCTCACTCAGCACGGTCCAGCCTGTTCTCCAGGGGCCTGTGCATTGTGAGCCGGAAAGCGGGGGCTCACATTCCTGTGTCCATGTCTTCCCTGTACCGCATACACTCTGCTACCTGCTTGGCTCTTCAAGGCAGGCCCGCAGTGCCCTGCCAGATCACTCCTAGAGGAGAAGGACCTGGATGTTGTCTTCTTCTCATTCTCTGGAACTTGAGCAAAACTTGTATTTTTGAGCCTAAATTTGGACTGCAGTGAGTAGCAGTAAACGTGGAGTAGCTTTCGGCTTCCCACCTTTCTGGCCTCCCACTCCAGGGCGGGTCAGCTCATCAGGTCTGTCCCTTTCTGTTTCTAGGTGATGGATGTGGACGTGGGTCTGTGAAGCAGTGCGGCGTGGCCCGAGCACGAACATGTCCAGTAAGTTGCTTGGTGAATTAACTCGCAGTGGAATCTGGGTCCTTCAGACACAGAGGGTGGACACCCTTGGGAAGTTGGGGTGTCCTTGGATGTAGGGAGACTGTCAAGAGGGTGTGTTCAAGAAGGCTTTTGGCGCAGCGTAATTGTCTGCACTTAGAAAGGTTGGTTCCTCTAAAGCCACAAGGACATCGTGGGCTTGGACAGAACCTACAGCTCTCACCTCCTGCTTAACCTGTGAGAGCGGGATGCGGGCTCAGGGTGGCCTTGCTGACTCAGCCCCCCGTCTTCCCCTCCTTTAGGTGAAAGAGCTGGAGACCACAGCACTCAGGGGGTCTGTGTGGCTCAGGGGAGGAGAAAGCAAGCCAGAGACACGTGAGGGCTTTGTCCCTGCTGTGTTCACTACACAGGGGTAGCATGCACATGGGAGGCCTCTCTACTGCTTTGTCCTGCCGCAGGTTGTGGTGGAGAAATTTAAGGTCATAAATATTCTCTGACCTGACAACAAAAAAGCATAATAGAGCAACAATAGTAATCTCCAAAGTCGTATCTTATGGTTGCATTGGGACCACCGTTTGTGTGGCTCAGTGCTGTGAGGAGAAGGAGGTTTCTTGTGGGATGTGTGGGCGCACTGTGTGCTGGGGCAGGGCAGGAAGAAGTGAGTGGAAGCGGCTGGGAGCAGCAAACACTCCAGCCCGTGCCTCACTGCGTCTGTCCTCTGGTTCTTTGCCCCTATTTCTAGGGCTACTGCCACCGTAGAACACTAAGGCTTGGTGACACGTGCTTCCCGGGAAATCAGGCGTGGTCTGGCCCAGGAACAAGAAGCACATCCTCACCAATGACATCATGACAGCAAGAGAGCACAGCCCTCGCCATGGTGCCAGGGCCCGTGCCATGCAGCGGGCTTCCACCATTGACGTGGCGGCCGACATGCTGGGCCTCTCTCTCGCAGGTGAGCCTTACAGGGCTGGGCAGCACTGGGCAGGTGGGCTGCCTCCTAGGGCTGGGGCAAGAGCCTGGTATGGCGTCCTTCTCGGGAGGTAGATGCTCAGCGGGGAAGACAGCTGCTTCCTGGGGACCGCTTCTGCTCCACATGGTTGCCTCAGGTTTCCACCCTGAGTGGGCCAGGAGATGACATGGGAAGGTGCGTGGCGCCAGCTGGCAACTGCCAGACCATGAAGAAAGGCCTTCATGTTGGGGTCCTGCAGGAGGGAGGAGGGAGGTTTGGTTTTGGGGTCTGAGGTGTCTTCGGAATTGATAAGACACGATGTTTAAAAAATGACAAATTCAGAGTGCAGCAGCTAGGATTCATCCCCAGTGTGCCGTGCCACCAGGTGCCCCTGGGGCGCATTGAGACTACAATTGAGACTAGGTGTGGTGGTACGCACCTGGAATCCCAGTGCTTGGGAGGCTGAAAACGGGAGAATCACTATGAGTCTGATCTGTGTAGTGAGACCCTGTAGACCCTGTACCAAATACATAAAAAAGAAAAATTAAAATAAAATGACAAATTCTTCTATAATAGTTTAGGGTTGGGGAGGGAACAGGTAGAATGGAGGTTTTGTTTTTTCTTTGTTTTGTTTTTTTAAATATAAAAGCAAAGAAAGGTTTGTGAAGGTTGTTTTTTCTATCATCTCTTTCTATTTAGGAAATATACAGGATCCAGATGAGCCCATTTTAGAGTTCAGCTTAGGTAGGTATCTTTTATTATTACTATTATTACCATTATTATTATTTTGTTTTTAAAAAGTCACTTAATGCCAGGCATGGTGGTGTGTGCCTGTAATCCCAGCATTCAAGAAGTTGAGGCTAGGGGATCACTACCTGTTCAAGACCAGCCTGAGCTACAAAGTGAGTTCAAGGCCAGCCTGAACTGCATAGTGAAACCCTATCTCAAAAAGACAAAAAAGAAAAAAGAAAAACAAAAGACTAAAAAGAAAATAAACCAAAGTCACTTAACTACAGAACCACAAAACCCTCCCACTGGCATGAATTTGTCTTCAAGAACTTGTTGCTGCTGAGCTGTTCCTGAGAAGAAGCCAGGAGCTTCCTATGGGCAGGAAGGAACCAAGACAGCACTCTGTCTGCTCAGCAGGAGCCTGTCCTACTGCTTGCCTGCGTCCCTGTAGTCCTGCAGGGGCTGGGGACGCCAGGGGACAGGGAGGCAGCCCCACCCAGGCCACTGCAGAGGTGGCTCGTGCCCCTCCTCCCTGGCTGGGAGAGGGCAGGAGGAAAGCTCACTGTGCTCAGATGCGGCAGCATACTACAGGTGGATCTGCATGTGCAGGGTCCTGGGGCAGGGACGCGTGGCACTACTGTGACTTACGCAGGAGGCTGGAGGGCTGTGTGGCATTAATGGGACATGCTTCTTCAGAGTCCACCATTTCTGCGGCTTCTCCTTTTTCTCCCAGCCCTTGGTGGTCTTCATCATGGGTCAGCGGCTTGGTGTCAATGTCCAGGAGTGGTCTGAGCTGAAAGAGGTCCCTTCTGGGAGTCAGATGAGCAGGATGCTAGCTCCCACTGTGTTGCACTAGGGGCATGGCTTTGTGCCTGCCAGTGTCCCCACGAGCCGTGTCACATGGAGACGAGATGCCCATAGCAGTTAAGCTTTCCCACCCACAAAATTACTTGGACAAGCACAAAACCAGTGAAAGTATCAGGCGTGTCAAGTTGATATTAAATGGCAAAATGTTCCCGTTTTGGATTCAATCTTCCAAAGCAAACTCAGAGTGCTCCCAGCCTGGCTGGGACTGGGCCATGGCAGGTTGTGACCCCTGTGGCCGGGCTGGGATGTGAGGCTTGGGGAAGCAGCCCGCAGCGCTGCTGCCTGCCCACCTCCGGCCTGCATTACCTTTTACAAAAACACAACTGACCGAAGGACTTTGGATTTTGACAGGAGAGTGAATGTTTCCAAATACCCTCTTTATCTTTAATCATCTGAAGGATTAAAGCAGATAAGAAACAGAAACACAAACTCTAAGCAGTGAGTTTTGGAACCCAAAAATGTCACCTTGGAGAAAGGGACAGATGGGGAATAGGAGAGTGAAGTAGCCACATCTGAGTGTCCAGGAATGGTGGGGACCAAGGCAGAGCATTGTCCCAAAGGCTCTATGACGCTTGGGAGACCAAGCAGGGCTTGTCACAGAGTCGCTATAGGGAGGCCCCATGCTGTATGATTTCAGGAGGCCTGAGCGGGTTAGTGGTCATTGGATCTGGGGTGTGGGTGGGCTAGGGAGAGAAGGGGCGCTTCTGGGGTGATGAGAATGATCAGTCTCTTAGCTGTGGTAGTGGTTCTATGGATGTAGATGCTTGCCAACACCCGTGGGATGCTGCACACAGAATAGGTACATTTTATACACAGATTATACCTTAAAATTGATTTTAACAACGAATAGATGAAGACTACCAGACCTATGTAGGAAGCCTATAATGTGAAAGAAAAAGAAGTAGAAAAATAGAACTCTGGAAGACAGATGTAGAAGGAGAGAAAATTGCCAAAGGAGCTGTACTTTATATCCCAAAGAAAAGCCTGCATATCTGTATAAGAAAACAATTACGTAAGAGCAAAGCAATTGATGATTAAAGGCAAAGTTTGAAATTTTAAATATGACAGATACAATTTAGAAATTCTGTGAAATTTAGAAGTTATTCAAGAAATTCTCCCACAAAATAAAATTTTAAAAGCAAAATAGAAGATAGAAAATAAGTGGAAATGGACAATTAGGGAGTCAATTCAGGAGGCCAAATATTTAAAAAGAAAATCAAAAAGAATGCAGGGAGAAAATAATATGAGAAATCTCTCAGAGCTGAGGGCAGTGTTTTTAGGTTAAAAATGACTTCCAGGGCTCGGTATAATGTATAGCGATCAAAAAAGACCTAGAAGGATGCACATGACGGTGACATTTCAGAAAAAGGAAATAATACATGGGAAATAAAATAGAGACCCTGAAACTCCTGGAGGAGAAAATGAGTGCTGTCCCAGAACCAGGAATGAAACTGGAATGGACGTCTCAGGGACATTGAAAACTCTGAGAGACAGAGAGGCAACACCCTTAGTTTTATTTTCAGCCTGCAGTTCTGTATCCGCGCAGAATACAGAATTCTATCAGCTGAATGTGAGTGTGGGCGGCGCTGGTCTGGGCTCTCCACACTCTCGTGTGCTTCCCCTATGTGCTTTTTTGGAATTATGGAGGACGGGCTCCACCCAAAAGAAGGGATAAGTCGGGAAAAAAGTTGAGCTGGTGTCCAAAAACAGTTCACACTAGAGAGAGATGAAGGCAATCCCAGCCGAGGCGCTCATGAGTAGTGTGTGCTCAACTGTACTTGTCCAGAATGCGGATTTAGCAAAAAGCTGAGCTATGGGCCAGGGAGATGGCTCAGTAGAATAAGTGCTTGCCTGGCAAGCCCAAGGACTTGAGTTCAATCCCCCGTACTGAAAAAATAAAAAATAAAAAAGCTGAGCTAAAGTGATTGAGTCCTGAGGATGAGAGTCGTGTCATTAAAACATTTAAAATTTAGAAGATTGGGCGGGCGCTGTGGCTTTGCCTCGGGGTAGCCCCGGCCACGCTTCCTCCAGGGTGCGCTTTCTCTTGCTCTCTCCCCTTCATTTGGCCTACGCTCGCTGCAGAGCTAGTTTCTCACTCTTCACTTTTACTTTTTCAAATAAACTTGGCCACTGCAAGAAAAAAAAAATTACATATGTGTGACCCCAGCACTTGAGAGGCTCGGACAGGAGGATCGCCTTGAGGTTGAGGCCAGCCTGGGCTAGTACCAAGACCCTGTCTCCAAAAACAACCAAACTTACATTACATTTGTGTTTTTTATAAAACCTTAACTATAGGAAATGTCAGGAGAAAAGAAAACCCTATTCAGATGGTCAGTTGGAAATTTTGGTATACATTTTTATTTTTACTCTCACAGTGCTGTATAGAATTTTTTAATGACTTTGGGGGTGGAGGTGATGGAATCATTTAGAAGAGCATCATCCTGACGTTCGTGACACGCTTCTTTCCTGTAAAGAAATGTCACCAGAGTCGTCCCATGCTAATAGATAGGGATTCAGCCTCATTATTTCCCGTGTTATTCCAACATAGAGACTATCGCATGGTTGTGCTGCTTGTTTTAACCAGTCTTCTCTTGGTTGGATGTTTCGTTCTGGCCACTGTTAAGGACCAGTGCAGTGAGCACATTTATTCTAGGTCTTTCACATGTTTTGCTGATTATTTTCTAGGGATAAACTCTTGGATTTGGAATTGCTGGGTCAAGTGACATGCAATTGAAATATGTTTTACCCCTTTGCTTTAGAAGCATTTATTTAGCATGCATTAGGCTAAAATTAAGGTTATCTGGGTAGAGACATAAGGCATAGGTGTTGGAGACTGACTGGAAATGACAGGCATACATGGCTGAGCACGTGGCTCAGTGGTAGAGCTTCTGGTTAGCATGTGAGAGGCTTTGATTCAATCCCCTCATAATCATCAAAAAATCCAGTCACCACTGCCTGAGGTGGTCTAACAGTTGAAGCAAAAACACTGACCAAAATAAAATTAAAAATCCTAAAAGGGAAAGCTAGGGGATGAAATGTCCACAGTGAGCTCTGAGGGGCTCTGACGTGGCCCCGCAGCCAGAGCCTGTGTAGGGCCATGAGTGTTCAGGAGAGACCTGAGAAGACTGTCAGTGGCCACCTTGAGGATCTGTGCAAGTGGGAAGTGAGGGCCGGCCTGAGCACTGAAGACATGCTCAGTGCACTCACAGGGAGCCTCAGCAGGCCACGTCCGAGGTCTCCGGCTCCTGGAGGTTAAGGAAATCTTGGTCCAGCTTTACCTAACCACCAGCATTCACTTCGGTGGCCACACGTGGCACAGAATAGTATTTTACACAGTAGGATGAGGAGAGCCCTTTACCCCTAAGCGGCAGCAGCAACAGAAAGCAGTGGCAATGAACCCGAGGGGGACAAATCTGATTTCTAGGGTTCCCCTGGTATGTAATTCTACATATTGGGGCTTCCAGCAGAGAAATGAAGAGTGCAAAACAGTCAAGAAGGTATGCCTCATACACAGGGAAATTTTAAAACAAAAACTCCGCAGTCAAATAGAAACTGTCTTCGACAAGGCATAGATGTTTGACTTTACTAGGCAAAGATTGAAAACCTGCTGTTGATAAGGTGTTCAAAGAACTAGCGGAAGCCATATCTACAGAATTAAATGAAAGTGTAGAATCAGTGTTTCCCCAAATAGAGAGTGAAAAGATAGACATCATAAAGAATGACACATCCTGGGTTCAAAAGTACAGCAACTGGATTAAGAAATTCATTAAGAGGGCTCCGTTGCAGGCAGAAAAAGGAAGAATCGGCAAGCATGCAAAATAGGTGAGCTGCGATGATCCAATCTGAGGGGAAAAAAGATGAAGAAGAAAAATGAACAGTCTAGGGGTCTGTGGGCTAGCAGCAGGCAGACAAGTACAGATTTAATGAGAGTCGCAGAAGAGGAAAGAGAGGAAGGAGAGAAAGAATTTTTGAAAAAATGATGGCTATAAACATCTTGACTTGACAAAAAATATCTAAGCAGGCTAGTGACCTCCAAGTAGGATAAACTCAAAGTAATATCTATACCTGGACATGCCATAATAAGCTGTCGAGAGCCAAAGATGGAATTTAAAGAGCAAGACAGACATGATTTATTGTTTGAGGTTTTACCGGAAGAGAGTGACCACATATTTGTCTCTATTGAAATCTGGAGTTCAGAAGATAGTGGGATGTATATTTAAAATCCTGAGTGAAGAAGACAGTCAAGGGGCCAGGGAGATGGCTCAGTGGAATAAGTGCTTCCCTGGCAGGCGCAAGGCCTGAGTTCAATCCCTGGTTCCACAAAAAAAAAAAAAAAAAAAAAAAAAAAGACAGTCAAATAAGAATTCCATGTCCTGCAGAAAAGTCTTTCAATACAAAAGAAATGAGGACTGAGGAGACAGCTCAGCAGTCTAAGCGACTGCCTAGCAAATACAAAGGCCTGAGTTTGATTCCCAATACCGCATGCTGTGCCAGTCCCAGAACCCCAGGCACTCTGCTGGTCCTGAAACTGGGTGTGGTGGTGCACACCTGTAATCTCAGCACTGGGAAGCTGAGACAGGAAGAGCACTATGAGTCCAAGCTGTGTAGCGAGACCTTGTACCAAATAATTAATTAATTAAAAATTTACAAAAGAAACAAGATACATGTTATTTGTAATAATCAAAATTCAAAACCAATATATTCACTGGCTGATGCATGGATAAGCAGTGTGTGGGATGTCCAGGACTCCTCGCTAGAAAGGAAGGAAGTGCCAGTGCTTGCTGGAGCCTAGTGAACCTGGCGAAATGCCAAGTGGAAGAAGTTGGGCACAGAGGGCCACATCCTGTGTCGTTCCACTTATAGTCAGTGTCTCGATTAGACAAATCCATACAGAAACAAATGGGAGGGAAGTGTGATGGTGAGTGATTATTATCAGTACGGATTTTCTCCTTTTGAAGTGATGGTGATGTCCAGGAATAGATAATGTAATGGATTACAACTCTGTAAGTACCTTATGAGCTACTGAATTGTACACGTCAAGAGGATGTATTTTATAATATTGTAAAATTTATCTTCTTAGGTGTGGTTCCATCCAATGCAAGAAATTCCCTCCTCCTCCCCTTCTTCCTCTTCCTCATCCTCCTTCCTCTTCCTCTTTCTCTTCTTCCCCCCCTTCTCCCCTCCCCCTTTTCCTCCCTCCCCCTTTTCTTTTTGGTACCAGGGATTGAACTCAGGACCTTGTACTTGCTAGGCAGGCACCTATACTGCCAAGCTATGTCCCCTACCCAGTGCAGGAAGTTTCTGGCCATCACCACCCCCCCCATCTCATAATAGAAGACTTTTTTTAAAAAATCAATGGTACATTGCTGAAAACTGTCATGAATCCATAAAACAAATGAAGGAATAATTTCACAGTGCAAAAATTACCAAGAAGCAGAGATTTTGAGTGAAGAGATAACCACAATATATGGCATTATAATATTTAATTGCTAGGAGACCCTGAAGAAAAAGAGACAGAAACAGGAGCAGAGGGTCATAAATACCAGAAGACTCTTTTCCTACCTGTTGTGATGGTGTACTTCTGTAATCCCCGTACTCTGGGAGATTGAGACAGGAGCATCCCAAGTTCAAACCTAGCTTGGGCAGTTTAATGACTTAATGAGACCCTGTCTCAAGAATAAAAGAAGGTTGGGAATGTGGCTGAGTGTGAAGGTCCTGGGTTCAGTCCCCGGTACTGCAAATCAATCAGTCAGATTAAATAAAAACTAAAAATTCTTTCTTGAGAGAAGGGTGGATCTCATATGTTCCACAAGTTGCCAAGCATCTCCTTATGAGAATTCTACGTTACAAGGATAAAGGAAAAAGATTACTTGCTTCTAAATGAAGGAACAAAACTCCCACAAAGTTAGAATCTTACCATCAAAGACAACTAGAAAGAAGGAGCAAAATCTGTGACCTATCTTTTCCAGATCTCCAGAGAATTAATATTATGGGTGGGGGGTTGCAAATGGAGGCAGCCAGGGACTCCTGGGAGCCAGGTCCTGAGGACAGAGGCTGAGCCATGATTTTGGCAGCCTCTTTGTATGGGGGTCCCCAAGGGAAAGGGGGCCAGCAGAACACTTTGTACTTTTTCAAGCAAAGGGAACCTGAAACAGATGTGTGTGGGTACCCAAAGGTGCCCTGCTCTTTGGAACCAGGGGGAAGCAGTTGCCAGGCTTCTCCAAGAAAGATGGCACCTGCCTGGGCTTCAGATCATTTCTACAATTTTTAAAAATACAACATTCAGCATAAAGTCATGAATTCTCAGAAACATGGCAAGAGACCACAGATGATAAAAATAGAGACAGATTCCTCAGGCTCCAGACATAGAGGTAAGCCACATAGATATAAACTGTGTTGCTTCTGTTTTTGAGTTTGAGCAGCTACGGCGGAGTGTCGTAGACTGGTGGTTTCAGCCTAGCACCTCTTCCTCGCAGTTCTGCAGGCTGGAAGTCCTGGTTCCGCTGCCTGCCAGCAGGTGTCTGCCTCCAGTGGTCCCACCTGCGAACCTGGCCCAGGTTCCTGAGGAGCAGGATTTTCACATAGCAATGTCCTCCCCCAACATTTAGCCCATCACTTCATGCTGACATAATGACAGTATTGAATACCTCATTGGAGAGTTAGAAAACCATACCAAGTGGACACTGTAGAATTAAAAAAATAAAATAACTGCTTTTAAAAATCTTTGGGTAGATAGTAAAAGCAGCTTTGATATGTTTGAAGAGAAATTTGGTGATTCTAGATATAGGTCAAGAAGAAAGCTTCCAAAATGAAGCCAGAGGTACAAAATAATGGAAAAAATAAGACAGAAGAAAATATATACTGGTCGGGAGGGGTGGGGGAGGCACTGCAGAGTGGTGGGGGGTGGCCCGAGGGGCTGGGAGAGGGTCCGGCCCACGCTGCGCCTGGGCTGGGACTGGTCCCACTGGCGCAGGGTAGCAGGAAACTCTCCGCACACTCACCGGACCTGGGCTAGGACTGGGTCTGAAGAAAATATATATTTTTTTAAAAATCAGTGAGCAGGGGCCGGGGAGATGGCTCAGTGGAATAAGCTCTTCCATGGCAAGCGCAAGGGCCTGAGTTCAATCCCCGGTTCTGAAAAAAAAAAAAAAAAAATCAGTGAACATATGTAGCACACATTTGTGTCCCAGGAGACATATACAAAGAGAAGGGCTAGAAGCAGTATTTATAGCTGAACATGTCTCCCAAGGTAATAAAGTACACCATGTCACAGAATAAAGGAAAATGTCCTTAGATACATCAGAGTAACACTATTGAAAGTCAAACACAATGAGAAAATTGTCAGAGGTGCCAGAAAATGCACGCGTGTACACACACACACACACACACACACACACACACACGGTGCTCAAAGTAGCCATAATTACACTGATGGCTGACTTCATCGCAGAAAAAAATAGAAGCCCAGAGACAGTGTATTTAAAGGTCTTAGAGAAAATAACTACCTAGGGAAAACATCCTTTCAGACTTGGGGCTCAATACAGACATTTTTCAAACCTTAAAAACCAAAGAACGTGTCACGGCAGATGCTGGTCTAAACGGTGCCATGGGCTGTTCCTCAGAAGAAGGCAGGGGCTTCCAGACGCATGTTCACAGCTGTGGAAACGATCGAGAACCCCAAAACAGGAGGCAGGGGGTCTGGAGTAAAGACGGAGGCGCAGCTGAGTGATCAGTGGACCCTAAAACACGGGTGTGTGTGCTGAGAGAAGGCGGAGCTGGGGGCGAGGTTGATGGCGGGAGGCTAGCTGGAACAGGACTGGAACTGGAAGAGCAGCGTGGGCGGATGCGCAGCGGCCGGGTGTCCCCCCGCAGCTTGCAGCCTCGGACAGCGGCCACCAGGACCCCCCCCCAGGCGAGCGGGAGGGGTACAGCCCTTCCACTACACCCCCTCGGACCAGCCAGGCATGCCCTCCCTGCCCTGCCAGCTTCATCCCTGCCTCCCTTGCTTTGTGTTTTCTTAATTTCTTCCCCACTTCTCTTTTGTCTCTGTGAATGCCTTTGCATCCCATCCGGCCATTTTTTGCTTTTCCTGGGTACTTGTCTTGGCTATTGTGAGCATGAGAACATATTTTTAAATTAGGGTTGATAATATATTTTTAATTATGATACACTATATGTTCCATAAAATGTACCCTTGGCCTTTTTTAAGTATACCTTTGAGTGGCGGTAAGTGTATTGATATCATCAGGCAGACAAAAGGCAAGTTTATACATTTTAATGTGTTCTTAATTTTAAAGGTGGCCCTCTGGCCACTTACGTATCTCCAGACAGACCTAGTTATTTTTACTCGTGTTGTGCTTTGGTTTGCCATATAGCTTGTCACTTCCAGGGTGTACACTGTTTTATGTCTTACTATCTTGTTGATAAGAAGTGCCTGGCTGTCAGTAGCATGCCATAGTGCAGCGGCAGTGGGGCTTGTTTTCCTTTCACAGGGAATTTTGTATCAGAGAACTTGATAGATTTAGTGACACATGATAATTTTTCATCTGGGTCATTTCCATAATGGAGAATTGAGACTTGTGATCTATTTCAAAATGCTTAGTATGATACATTTTTCTAACTGAAATGGTCCTATTACATATCTTAAGTTCTGAAAAGTAACATTTTTAATAATCTTGCATTTCAGATGAGTCTTTAAGGAGAATAAATGAGCAATGACTTTAAAAAAACCAAACCACTTTATGTTGCCATAGAATTTGGATTCTACCTAGCAGCCACCCCCACACCAAGCCCTCGGGCACTGGGGCCTCATGGTTGGCCACAGTCACGGCCTGGCCTTGCAGAGCTGCGGCTCGCGGGCTTGCACTCCGTGGGCTCCCTGGCCCCTTGGCTCAGCTCGCTGGAGCCGCTAGTTAGGGTCCATCAGTAGGTGCACGTGGGTGGCCCCACGCAAGACTGTCAGCTTCGTGTGAAGGCGTCAGACACAGACACTGCCTTCTGCACAACTGTACGCTGTGGTGAAGGTCTTGTTGCCTTGTGGGCGGCAGTGATTAGGAAGAATGCAAAGAAGTTTTAAATTTTCAAGTTTTAAAAATTTAAAAAATCATCTCCCTGTGACAGCCGACAGGGACCATCTTACTCCTTTAAGTATCACTTCATGTTTTCTCTGGGTTTGCTTGGAACTAACTGGAGCTTGGTTTTAGAGGATTCATTTCTTTCCTCTCGATTCTGTAGCCTGCAGTGAGCTGCATACCCCGTCGCTAGATCGGAAACCAAATAGTTTTGTAGCAGTGAGTGTCACCACCCCTCCTCAGGCCTTCTGGACAAAGCACGCGCAGACAGAGATTATCGAGGTGGGTGCCACCACTTCTCCTGTCTGGGGGGCCTGGGATGCTCACATGGTGTTGTGTCCCTGACGGGAAGGTTGCCGGGCTCTACAGCTGCTGTTCGTTGTGTTTGTGTTAGTTGTTGTGGGTTTCAGTACGCAGTTGTGAGCCGAAATCCTCCATCATTCTCACTCATATGAGTGGCATTTCCGTCTGCCATGCCTTACTAGAACAGATCAGTCTTGGTGGGGGTCCCTGAGCAGCGGTGCTGAAGGCTGGGCGCGTGTGAATAGGTGAGAGCTAAGTCCTCCTCACCACTTCCAGTTGGCTGCTAGCTGCAGAAAATTGTGCTCAGTAACCAACATTTGGAAGAGTTAACTACGAACAGCCCCTCACTGGGCATAACCCTATTTTTGTTGGTTTTTATTTTTATATCCTTTTGAGTTTTGTGTTACATGTTTACCCTTTAAATTCTTGGTATATATTCACAAAATTTTACAAAATCCTTTTAGATAGTGAGAACATTATGTAAGTTATATACAAAGTGTAGGAGTTGCTGGCATAAAATTCTACAGGGTTTTATTTGTAATATGAACTATCAAATTATTTTTCTATTTTTACATAAAAACAGTGAGGCATAATCTTACATAGAAACAGCCTCTCGGAGTGATTTTACATGTTACAAGACAGGTCTCTCTTCGGTCTCTTAGACACTTGTTTCCAGCTTCAGGTTGACCCGTCATGTGGTCTGAGCATTTTTTGAGCACTGCCCACACATCAAGCAAGGTGCCATATGATGACAGAGACGGCAGGGGCCCAGGCTGTCCCGCGGGCACTGAGGCGCTAGATCCACAGCTGCAGGGAGGGCAGGCCAGAGGGGGCACCAGAGGGCACAGGCCGGCCAGTGACAGCTTGGCAGAGGCAGTTAAGCACAGCCTGAGAGAAAGCACGTGATCTGCTTTGAGGGCAAGGTGAAGCTGCCAGGATGTAACCACCTGTAATCTGGAAACTAGCAGCTGCTCCTAAAAAGGATAGCTGTAAAAAGCCAGACTTCAATTACTCCAAATATAGGAGCCTAGAAATAATAGCCTAAGCCATTCGTTTCCTCTTTTGCCTGCCTGGCTATGTCTTAAAGGACAGTCCAAGGTAGCAGAGCCGCCTGAGGCGGGGATGCTGGGAGCGCATGTGGGCGCTGACCTGGCTTTCCCTTGGGAAAGTCCTCCTCCCAAGTATGGGACTGAGAGGCCTTAGAAATGAGCCCCTGGCCAGCTTGTGCAGCAGGCCTGCCTGCTGTGTCTGCATCTCTGAGGGTCCGCGTCAGACTATGCTTTCCTCTTTCAGAAAGCAGTATTTTGGTTGTTATCATCCTTCAAGAGCCATTAGCATATGTGTTGATCAAAGTCAGTAAAAATGTAACTTTCTCATTGTGAAAACGTTTGTGTTTTTCCAAACCAACTATTTTCTGTTCTGTTCTGTTCTAGGGAACCAACAACCCTATCTTCCTAAGCAGCATTGCCTTCTTTCAGGACTCTCTTATCAATCAGATGACACAAATCAAGCTATCTGTATATGATGTCAAGGATAGATCTCAGGGAACAGTTAAGTAACAGGTTGTTGTCCCTGGGCTTTCTTTCCATTTTATAGTTAATCATTCAACTGAGAGGTGAGCACAAGATTGGTTTCACTTGGGCTCCCAAATTCACTCATGTTTAAGCTTGTATTTGTCTCTGGGAGCTGCTTTCTGAGCCTCTGTCTGGGCTCCCAAGGTGGGGTGCAGTGTGCTGTGGGCACCAGAGGCCAGGCTGGCACCCTCATGCTCTCGTCCCTCCTCCTCAGATGTATTTACTGGGCTCTGGAACGTTCATTGTCAAGGATCTGCTCCAGGACAGGCATCATCGGTTGCATCTAACACTAAGGTGGGCATTTAATCTGGTTCCTTTGAAGGGATCTGGAGTTGTGAAGTCCAGAGGCAGAGTGGGAAAAGGCCACTTCCTGTTGTGAGAGAATACCTGGCCTCTGAGGAGGGAGGGTGTCCATGAGGTGATGCAGCGTGAACCCCTCAATCCATTGGGACGGAGACGCGTACTGTGCCCGTCGGCTGAGCAGGTGCCCGTGGGCAAAGCAGGTGTGGCTGAGCTCAGCCCTAGAGGAGGTTGGGTGTGCATGCCTGTAAGTGTTAGCTGATGACTTAAGTGCAGTCCTCTACACTCTGTCGCCTCCCAGTAGACAGCAACCTCCCAGGCAGGCTGGACTTTCTCTCTTTGCCTTCATCTGTGCAACCCAGTTTCCTAGAATAACAAGTAACAACAGTGTTGCACATAGCTGTCCCTGCAGAGTGGAGGAGAGCTCTGCCAACAGTCTCGAATGTGTCAGGAGAACTGCATTCAGGAGAGAGGAAGGATCTTAGGTAAAATGAAAAGAGAATTCCTATGAAGGGAAAGACTGCTTGAGGAGAGCTACTTAGGTGATCTGGCTGGAACTCTATCTAGTTGGGTCAGAGATTAGTCTAAGAAATGAATATTTCCCTTTTCCAAATAGGATTATTGGATGGATAATGCAGGAAGGGTCTTTCCAGGCAAGAGAATAGTAAATGTCATAAAAGAAATGTTCAGTGCATGTGACCACATACAAATTTAGAACTGTCCTAAGTCAGGCATCATAAATAAAATGCCAGGGCGCCCCAGATGGGCACAGACTCGGTCAGCCCCAAGGGGTCTTACAGGCAAGGCTGAGCAGGGCTGCAGTGGCACACGCTGTATCACCTCAGGATTCAGGGGCTTGGGAAATCTTTGGTGGTCTTAGAGTCCAGGTCTAGGCTTTGGAACTAACCTGCTGTGCCAGGAAAAGCTCCTTTCAAGCCCTGGCTCTGAGGTGGCCTGCATCACGTCGGCAGGGTGGGCCTAGGGCAGCTCCACCTCAGGGAAGCCTCCCACCTTCACCAGCTAGCTCCATGCCACTCCTGTAAGATGTAAGATGTGGCCCTCTCCCATGCCCTGCAGTTTCCTTTTATGCCTTCCCAGAGGGGCCAATAACCAAGAATGGTGACAGACTGACCTGTGGCTGGGCCTTGCCATTCTGGGGACCCCCAGTGACCCAGGAAAGCTGAGAGGTTTGCTTTTAAGCAGAAGGGCTCTCACAGTCCTTCACCAAAGCATGCTGCTTGTGGCAGGTCTGCAGAGAGTGACCGTGTGGGAAACATCACCGTGATCGGCTGGCAGATGGAGGAGAAGTCAGACCAGCGGCCCCCCGTGACTCGGTCTGTGGACACTATCAATGGGAGGGTAAGTGAGCCATCTTCCTCCTGTTCCTCAGAAGAAGGACCTGCTGCAGGGACTTACGGAGCCTCTACTCAGCACAGGACAGGGCCCGCTGCCTGATGTCATGCCAGGCAAGGGTCCAGGTAGAAACAAAGGCCTGCAGGCTCGGCCTGCAAGGCCCTGCTGCCCTGGAGCCTGCCTCTGCTCTGCTCTCGCTGGCCACCTCCAAGGCAGAGTCAAGGGGAGCAAGTTGGCCCAAAGCTGAAGGTTTAAGAGGCAGGTGAGACCCAAACCACCCCTCCAACATGTTGCTGACAGCTATCTCTCTCAGACACACTTGGGCCCCACAGACCCCTCCCACTGGAGGGGAGGGGCTTCCCCTCAAATCCCTGGCGTCTGCTTCCCAGTGCACAGTCTCACCGGACTCTGCTGTGCTTCTGAGTGAGCATTCTCATTTTGGGTCCTAACACCGCTGAGCAGTCACTGTAAGATGCAGAGATCCCATTGTGTCCAAAGCAAGCCCGAGTCCCGGCTCTGAGAATGTTCCTGCTCGGTGTCTCTGCACCCCTCTCATTTTGCATACCAGAACCCTGCAGCACCAGTGAATGACTAAGGAGATGTGCAGGGAGAGAGCTTGGGACCATGGGGCTGCATGGGGATGCTGGGGCTGCTCTGTATACAAGGGCTGTGTGTGTGTGTGTGTGTGTGTGTGTGTGCGTGCGTGCGTGCATACGTGCATGCGTGCATATGTGTGTGCGTGCGTGCGTGTGTGTGTGCATGCGTGCATGCGTGCATATGTGTGTGCGTGCATGTGTGCGTGTGTGCGTGTATGTGTGCATGCGTGCATATGTGTGTGCGTGCATGTGTGTGTGCGTGCGTGTGTGCGTGCCTGGCTCGGCAGTGCTTGCCCAGCAGAGTTCTCAGTGCACGTTCAGCTAAGAGGTGTCTCGGGATGTCCAAGGCCCCCATTTCTGTGGAACACACCAGAGTGATCTGCATCTCAGTTCTTTTCTGTCCACGTCATTAGATGGTGCTGCCTGTTGATGAGAGTTTGACTGAGGCCTTGGGAATTCGATCTAAATATGCTTCATTGCGAAAAGACACTTTACTGAAATCAGGTAAACAGCTTTCTCAACCTTGGCACTCTTTCACGCGTGTTCTGGCAGCCATGATCACCCTTCACTCCCCACCTGCGGTGTCTTCCACAGCCATGCCCCAGTGGCCCCACCTGGCTCCTCACTGCCATCTTCCTGCAATGTAGTGCCTCCAGGAAGGGCTCTTCCTTCTTTTTCTTTCTTGTTTCATGTGGGCTCAGTGACTGACACCTTCCCCACCCTAGCCCTTTGCCCTTTACATCTTCTGGGATAAGATGATTAAATGCCATGGGGATGGACCCTTCAGGCTTAGTCACTTGGGGATCTGTGGCAAAGACCAGGGCCATGGGGCAGGTCAGGGCCAGCATGTGTCTCTTGTCCTGCCACCTCAGTGTTTGGTGGCGCCATCTGCCGCATGTACCGCTTCCCAACCACGGATGGTAACCACCTTCGGATCCTGGAGCAGATGGCGGAGAGTGTGCTGTCCCTGCACGTGCCCCGACAGTTTGTGAAGCTGCTGCTGGAAGAAGACGCAGCCAGGTAAGGAGTCTTGCATGGCCTGCGCCCCTTCCTTTTGGAGCTGTGGCCCGCGCTTAGCTGGACTGTGACCTGTCCTTTGCCCTCTGTCTAAGGCAGAGTGAGGATCCCCCAGGTCAGGGCTCATGCCCCAGAGGTGCCCAGCACTTTCCCCTCCCTTCTCCTCCCCTTTCTTGCGCCTCTTACTTGTCCTTCAGGAAGTTGGAAGTAGCTGCCACAAGTAAGGGCTCCAGAGGGTGAGCATGACCTACCAGGTGCATGCTGGTCCTGTAGACCAGAGGACCTGCAAATTTGTCTCACTGAGCCAGACTGCCATTTTTACTCCTTGTGATATAAGGATGTCAGCTACTAGCATTGTGTAGGAACTGTGAAAGAAAACAAGACAAACAAGCTTCACTGTTCTAATATGGCTATTTTCATTTTTATCTTGAAGGAAATTCAGAGAAAATAGCCAGAATAATGCAGCATATATGCAGATGTCTTTCACCTAAATTCATTCACTTTTATTTATTTTCTATATTTTTTAAAGAGAGTACCAATTAGAATTAAAACAGAAAAATTTACGAGTGATACAGAGTTTCATTTAACAAAGTAATATGAATTTCACAGTATTGGTTGTAATATATAGCATTGTCTTCCAACCAGTTATTCATATTATTGGATGATGCATGTAAAAGTGGAAGAAGAAAGAAAAAAAGAAGGAAATGTATAAGAAATAAAAAAAAAGAAATTTAGAAGAGAAAAAGTACAATTGAAAAAAGGAGATGAAACAAATTAAAGTATTAACTGCTTCTTTGCATAGACCAGCAGAAATGCACAGTACAGTTGTCCAAACCATCCTGCTTACATACTTAGATAAAATCTCTGTTCCCCACTCCATCTCCTGTCCTTCTTCTCAACTCAGTAACACTTTGCTTTTGAATACGTTCATCCCCTTTTCCCAGTATCTATTGTACCCTTCAGAGTCCATTTTTCTCTTTCAGTTCTCACAGTAAGGAGACATTATGATGTCTGCACACACAGGTCTGATGTATTTCACTTAAGATTATGTTCTCTAGTTGCATCCATTTACTGACAAAAGGCTCAAATTTATCCTGTTTTATAGCTGAATAATACTCCATTGTGTAAACATACCACATCCTCTTTACCCATTCTTGGTAGGCATCTGTCTGGGTTGTTTCCAGGATTTAGCTATGAGAAATTGCATTGCTATAAACATGGGTGCACATATATCACTGTGGTATGAGATTTTCAGTTCTTCTGGAAAAATACCCAGAAGAGAGCTAGCTGGCTTGAATGGGATCTCCAATCCTAGCTTTTTAAGGAATCCCCACACTGATTTCCGTAGTGGTTGTACCAGTCTGCACTCCCACCAACAGCATAGAAGGGTTCCTTTATCTCCATAGCCCCTCCAGCATTTGTGGTTGGCTGACTTCTGGATGTTAGCCATTCTTTCTGGTGTGAGATGGAATGTTAGTGTTGTTTTAATTTGCATTTTTCAAATGACCAGTGACGTTGAACATTTTTTCATATATTTATTTGCCATTTGTATTTCTTCCTCTCAGAAGTGTATACTCATCTCAGATGCCCATTTTTGGGTTGGGTCTTTGAATTTGGGAGACCTGATTTTTAAAAATTATTCATATATTCTAGATAGAAGGCCTTTGTTGGAGGGACCGTCAGCTATAATTTTTTCCTAGTTTCTGGGTTATCTTTTTACTCTGTTGGAGATTTGCTTTGAAGTGCAAAATCTTCAAAAAGATGAGATCCCACTTGTTGATTCTTTGAAGTATTTCCCATGTAGTGTGGTTTTGTTCATGAACTCTCTAGATACCCCTATTTCTTTAAGATTTCTAACTACAGTTTCCTCTAGAAGATTTAGTGTTTCTTTTTCAATATTTAGATCTTTGACCCATTTTGACTGTAGCTTTGTGCATGGTGATAGACATGGGTCTAGTTTTAGCCTTTGGCATGTGGAAAGCCTGTTTTTGCAGCACCATTTATTAAAGAGTCTGTCTTTCTTCCAGGCAGCCTGTTTGGCCCCTTTATCAAAGACAAGGTGGCTGAGTGTGTTTGCAGTTATGTCTGCATCTTCTGTTCTGTTCCACTGATCCTCAGGTCTGTCTGTGTGCCAGCGCCCTGCTGATTTTATCACAGTCGCTTTATAGTATAATTTCAGGTCAGGTGTTGTGATACTGCCTGCCTTTCCTTTGTTTCCCAGGATTGCTTTTGATAATCTGGGTCTCTTCTGGTTCCAGATTAATTTGAGGAAAGCCTTCTTTAGCTCTGTGAGGTATACTAATGGTATTTTAATTTGAATTGCATTGAATCTGTGTAACAATTTTGGGAGTATGACTATTTTCACAATGTTGGTTCTTCCTATCCAGGATCATGTAGTATTTTTCCATTTTCTCAAATCCTCTTCAATCTCTTTTCTGATAAATTTCACTGTATAAATCTTTTGCATTCTTTGTGAGATTGATTCCTAAGTATTTCATTTTTTTGGATGTTATTGTGAAAGGCATAGTTTCCCTAATTTCGCTCTCAGTTAAATTCATCCATTTTTAGTATTTTGTTGTTTGCTTTATCTCTCCAAATGTACATATTTTATAATTTTAATTTTTAAAATTTTCCTTTCATTTTTGCCCATATTTGCATATATTTACATAGGTGCCACGTACTTTTCCATGTATCTTCACTTTCCATGTTTTTAATTGTTGAATATGAAATGCTGTCCCATTATCGGTGTGTTTCAGGCTCGGAGAGCTCATTCCTTAGACAGGCGCTTTAGTCCAAACTGACATTGTCATCGTCATTAGCGTAGCTGTGTAGTTCACACGGGGCACTGGGCTAGATGGACACCAGGCACGTCAGGGACTGCAGATGTGGGCCACCCCACGGGAGCCCAGTGTGTCTGCGTGTGGGAGGGCGGGGTCAGGCCTGGCCTCTGTGAACCAGCAACGGTTAGCACAAGGAGAAGCACCGGGAGAGATGTGAAGAGAGGGTGGCCAGCTGGCCAGCGGCTGGCAGGGCATGGGGACCTCAGTTCCACCACTGCCCTGACTGTACCGGCTGCTTCTCTATGTTGCTTTTGCTATTTTAGTAGGAATGGAATGACAAATGTTTTAAAAGACAATTTAATAGATTCCTAAAAATGAGCACCTCCCAACCAAAGGAAAACATGGGGTCCTCTGCTTTCTTTACAGACACAGTTGCCATTAGTGGTTTTTGTGTATCCTCGTGTTGCCATTAGTGGTTTTTGTGTATCCTCTGTTCTAAGTATGCGCTGAGAGTCGTCCTGTCTTCATTAATTATTGCCAAGGATTAGCTGCTGGTTTCCTGAGATGAGTTGAGGCTTTTATGCTTTCTCAGTCCTCCTCTTCCTAATATGGTCTCCTTTCTTAAAGATCCATCATGTGCTGCTATTATGATGACGTTGCTGTTATTCTTGAGCTAAGCTTAGAATTCACATTTCAGCTCTTACACTTGCTCAGCTGTATTTTTCTGAGGATAACAGTTCCTTTCTCCTCTTCTCCTTCTCCCTTCTGCACTCCCTCCCCGTGCTCCTGTCAAGCACACTGTGGGGCCGGGGCCACAGCCAGGCTCGGGCTGACTCCATGGAGCTCTCGCTCTCAGAGAGCTCTGCACTTACAGAGCACTGAAGGGGAGAATAGTTGAGGGCCTGGATCTTTATAGTCATTGGCCCAACCTAGAAAAGATGACATGTGAGAAGAGGCCAGTGTCTGCAGCTTGAACTCCGGGAGCCCCACTGCTGAGGAGCCAGCTGTGGCTGAGCAGCTTTCCCATCTGGCTCTGTTTCTGGGGCAGGGCGGGCAGGAAGGCCACACTTGGGGCACTTGGCAGGCGAGGAAGCACTGCGAAGGAAAATGGTGGCCTTGGGGTGGTGACTCAAGGGCCTCCAGCCCTCCGTGCTGCAGGGTCACGTGTCATCCCGCCCAGTCAAGAGCAGGCTGTGCCTGTGGCTCGGTGCTGGTAGCAGGGGTTCAGCCATCCTGACACATTCACTCCCTGATGGCCTTTCCCCTTGTTCCCACCTCTGCTTAGTTTCCCTTGAACATTGGACCGTGCTCTTGTAAGAGCTTGTCTGCCCACTCCCCACGTGGTCATGGATTTGCCTGATGTGTAGCTTCTGTCCTCCGCCTGTGGTTGCCCTTCAGGCTGACGGTGTAACCACTGCCTGGCCCTCACTGGGCATCAGTGCCCTTTCCCTGCACCTCTGACCCCTTGGTGGGGCCCCTCCCCTCCTGCTCCCCAGGTCTCATGGTTGTGTCACCCTTGCAGAGTCTGTGAGCTGGAGGAGTTGGGGGAACTGTCCCCTTGCTGGGAGAGCCTCCGGCGCCAGATTGTCACCCAATACCAGACCATCATCCTCACGTACCAGGAGAACCTGACTGACCTCCATCAGTACAAAGGTGGGTACAACCCTGCCCTGAAGAGGCTCCCAACCCCTGTCTGGCTGGAGGTCAGGGCTCAGGTCACTGGCACACTCACGCTGATGCTCTTGGGTGGGATTTTAAAAATAGGTTCTCATGTAAAAATGGAATTCTTTCAAATGTGGGTTTTTCAGATCCTACCAGAAAGACAAATCAGTGAATTGTAGCGAGACTTTTTCTGTGGTGTTATCTGCCTGAACAGCCCTGTAGGATGAGACCGGGGGAGGCAGACTTGCAGACTGGCTGTTTTGTGTCATGTCTTCCTTCTTGGTCTAATACCCCTGAGGCAACTGAAAGGCTTAAGACTTACAGTTGCCTTTAAACAGAGCAGCTTTCTAGATGTTCTCGTTTCAGTATTCAGTGTTACTTTAATTGAACATGTAAATTGTCAGTGGAATCTTCCATTTAAAGCTCGAATACCTCACATTTTCATCTTCTCTTTTTGAGGTGCTGGGGATTGAATCTAGCACTTGTGCCTGCTGGCAGCGGCTCCACTGAGCCACATGAGCCGCAATCCAGCCCTACACCATGTATTCTTAAAAGATACTGTCTGATTTTCAAAATAACCTCTGAGTAGCTTTAGAAGGCTGTCCTCAACTCATTTCTCTTTTCTCCCAGATTGAAAAAAGATTTTGGCTTTTCATTGTTTTATTTATTGTTTTAGCATTTTAAATTATTCCCTGTCTCATCCTCTTGTTCTCTACATAATCTTATTTAGGGTTTAAGGAACACTGTTAAGTCCTTTATGAATTTTTGAAGTGGAACATAGGAACCTGCCCATGTACTTGGCTGAGACCAAATGTTGGTCCGCGTGGGTTAGATGTGAGTGCAAGACCAGGTCTGATTGTACCACCGAGAAATGGTAGCATTTGCCTGTGGAACTGGGCACCTGGCCTGTGCTGAACGGATGCTACCTGGGAAAGTGTGGCACCCACACAGCCTTCAGTTTTTCAGAAAAATGTCAGCAGAGAATCTGATTAAAAAGCAAGTCTGGGAGTCTGCATGTCTCTGAGTGATAGGACCCCCGTGCTGCTGGTCTGAGGGCCACAGCGTGAGTGACAGTATCGAGGAAGTTCAAGCCTATGGCAAAATGCAGAGCACCCAGCTGTAGACAGCGATGTACTAGGTGGACTGCTGACTCTGTCTACTCCTCTGACCACCATTTAACAATAGCCCTTCTCACCAACCAAGCATACACACGCCCAGGACAGACTGTGTGTCCTTGGGGCTGACCAGCGCTGCACTGCACTGATAGCCTTGTGGTGGTGGGCGGGCCTTACCGGAACTGAGGGGGCTGCAGCTCAACCAGCTGCTGAGATCTGGGGTGACAGCACTCTCCAGGCTGGGACAGCAGTCTGTGGCACGCACTCATTTGCCTCTTGAGAGTGGTGCTGATACCATGCTTCGGGATCACCTTGTGTGTCAGGTCTCTGAGTTGTGAGCTGAGTCTCAGAGGGCGCGGCCTCCTTGGGCTGCAGCCTGCTGCAGCTGGTCCTTTCTGGCTCACGTCATGGCCTAAGCACCCCGAGCAAGGCTCTTGGCTGGTGAGCTGCCCTCAGCCCCCCATCTGCAAAGGCCGTGTGCCTGTGCATGGCTTGGGGTTTTCTAGGCCACTGTTGCGGCATCTGCTTATATGCAGGTATAGCGGCAGAGTACCATTTTTCTACTTGGCACTTGTGACAAAGGGTGACACATTTGTTTTCTCATTGCATTTTTTAGGTCCCTCATTTAAAGCAAGCAGTTTGAAAGCAGATAAAAAGTTAGAATTTGTTCCCACAAACCTGCATATACAGAGGATGAGAGTTCAAGATGATGGAGGATCAGGTACTTCTTCCCCTGTGCTGTTGTTCCATTCCTCTTCTCCCTGGATTCTTGGTCCTTGCGCTGCCCCATGTCTGCCCCAGTTTCCCTGGAGGCTGTGCTGCTAGGTGGTTCAGTGAAGGAACAGCCTACAGACCTTTGAGAGATCTTTGTAGAGAATCCAAATCCCTCCCCTCAGCTTCCTGTCCCAGGAGGGGAGAAAACAAGCCTCAGGAGCTTCCTAGAGTCCTTCTGGCTGCACCTCGAGGCCCGGAGAAGCCCTCTCTGTTCACATGCTCTGATGCCCCGCTGTGGGATGAAGGGAACCCAAGGCTGCCTGGAGCTGGGCTGCCGGGCAGTGTCCCCGAGTGCTGTGCATATCCCAGTAGCTGGCTTGTCCACAGCCTGAGCCCAGAGTAACAGAGGAGAGCTTTCTGTCATTCAGATCAGAACTACGACGTTGTCACCATTGGAGCACCAGCAGCACACTGCCAAGGTTTTAAGTCAGGAGGTCTCCGCAAAAAGCTGCACAAATTTGAAGAGACTAAGAAACAGTAAGTAAGAGGGTTTATGGTCCTCATACAGCTGTCTGATGTTTTTCCGTTTAGAAAAACAGCAGTCAAAATAGAATTGCAAGACCATCTAAGCATCCAGTCTGCTTCTGCGGGGCAGGAGGAGCTGTGTTATGGATGGCTGGGCTGCTCTGTGTGTGCAGCTGGGCTGGTAGTAATGAGGGTGCCGTGGCAGTGGCCCTGGGCCTTCAGCTGAGTAGCACCTGTGACTGGCCTTTGAGCGATGCTTCAGCTCACAGCCCTGTGTGGGCTCGGCTTCCTTTAGAGTCCCTGGCCAGTCAGTTGAGCAGCAGAACCATAAAGCCAGGAGCACACCATGTCTTTCCTAAAGGGTAGCAGTGGGACACATTTACAGTGTTGGAAAGGCGCGGACAGCTGATGGCTCTACTCTCTGGAGCAGGAAGCCGCATGTGTGGTGGGAAGATGAGGCCCTGGCTGATATGGTGAAGAAAAGGGCTGACGCCGAGAGCTGGCCTCATTGCTAGCCTGTTTGATGCTGGTGACCAAGGACACGGGCCTGATAGGTCTAGGCCTGGCCATGGGGAAATGAGGGCCTTGCCAGAGAGCAAACAAGTTAGCAGTCACCATTTGGGTGCAAGTAGGCCTGGAGTGTGGAGCTGGAGTGGGGCTTTGACCCTGCCAGGGTGGGAGAGAGCCATGAATCCAAGGTGTTGCATTGGGCGTGCTGCAGGCCTTGCCTGGCGATCTTCCAGAATGTCACCAGGCACAGTTCCCATAGTTCAAAGGGTACAGGTGTAAGAGGTGGTAGGGAGAACTATAGATGGCCCTCCCTATGAGATCCCTGGGCAGACCAGGAGGTAGAGGAAGTAGCATGGCCATCTGAGGCTGGGGAGAACAGTGAGGACCAAAGCCGACGTTGAGGTGAGGCTGGGAGGGCTGCTGCGGGTGAATGAGGTGAGGTGGACCCGAGCACAGTGGGGGGCGGTCTGGAGAAGATGGAGGGGCGGGGCAGCCAGCTCACTGAGAAGGGACAAGAGGCTGGCAGAGAGGTTTGCGGGTGAGAGGGAGCAGGCTGAGTGTTACTGAAGCGTCTCTGCAGACTGTGGTGCTGGAAGGTTCAGGCTTATCAACTGAGAGTGGGACATTAGAGGGAAGGTGAAGCAAAGCCCCAGGAACCATCGAGAGAGCCCCGGGAGGTGGTCGGTACAGACAGGTGGAAGAGAGCCAGCAGGCCGTTGGCCAGCTGCGCTGCCCTGAACAGGAGTTGGGACATGAGAAAATTGCACATGGGGTGAAGGGCTGAAAGCCTAGATCACTGGTCAGCCCACAGCTGGGAAGGTCCGGGAGGTAATCAGAGCTTTGTGATGCAGGGCAGCTGCTGGCTGAGCAGGGAGCAGAAGGTGCACCCGGAGCGGTGTGCACACTGGCCAGCCGGGACCCCAAGAGTCCTGGGTACAGAAGCAGAAGCAAGAAGGGCTGGCTCAGTGAGGGGCTTTGGGCACCGACTGGGAGGTCGCTCAGGCCTGCTTGACCTTGGTCCTCCCCACCAAGGGCACTTCTTTGTGCAGACAGATGAGGATGCTACAGCTGCCTCAGTGTTTACTGTCCCAGGAGCTCCTTGGGCAGGCGCGAGGGCACAGCTTTCCATGGCCACTGCAGTCCTGCGCAGCCGGCAGAAAGTGTCTGTGCGCCCTGCATGTTGCTGCGTGAAGAGCATGTGTGTGACCTGAGGCCACATGGGGCCCCGACAGGGAAGCTCTCTCGCTCTGCCAGGCAGCCTAGAGTGGCCACCTGGCTGTCCCTGTCCCACAGAGGTTGGAGTGTTGACACCTGATTGGTCTGCATGTCAACTTCAGAACTTCTCATCCTCCAGAGTGCTTCTTCAGTGTATTTCAGATCTACATACAATTTAATTTCCCACGAGTGTCACGCAGTCCCTTGCACGCCAGGTTCTGTCCAGCCAAGCTTTCCTTCCGGTGCAGGTGCCCCAGCCCCTGGTGTGGGGTCTCCCGGGCGCCAGCAGAGGCAGTGAGGTTGCTGTGCCACAGAAGCCACTGGGACCCTCTCAGCGCTGGGGCCTAGAACGTAACTGGAGTTGTCCCAACAAGGTCACTCAGCTTTTTAAAGCTTTTGTTTTGCATTTGTGTCTGCTGACTGCTAATACTTCGTTTTGGTTCTTTCTTTAGCAGTTTTGAGGAGTGTTGGTGAGTTTTCTGTCTGTGCAGAGAGTGTCTGTTGGGTCTCCCTCCCATGCTGTCCTAGCCTGCTCAGGTGCCCCGCCTTGGGCCCAGGTGCTTCTGAGCTCCCCGCTTTGTAGATGAGCTCCCCTTCCAACTGCAAAGTTCTTTGAGAATGAATAGCCAGTCTGCAGTCTGCCTTCATCCTGGTCAGCCTGATAGCATCATCGCTGCAGTGACACTGAGGCTGGGCCTGTACCCAGCAAGCACACTGCCTGCTGGGATCTCACATCACGCTCCTGGAGTGACCCCCTCTCTGTTTTCTTTTACAAGAACATAGAGGCTTTTCAGCTTTTCTTTCACCCTCAGTTTCCATTTTCATGACATTATTGATTGGTGTGGATTCTTACAGTAGTATTACTAGGTCACTTTTACAGGGCTCCCCTCCATAGACCCAGGGCTCTGCAGGATTGCTTCATTGCAAAATGCCTGAAACCTTCAAAAATGTCACCCAGAGCGAGGGACCCTGACGCTTGGGCCATGGCTGACCTCCCGCCTGAGGTGTGAAGGTGCTGCTGGGAACATCTTCCAGCCACACACACACACACACACACACACACCCCACACACACACTTCCCTTAGGGTGTGGAGGGAGCTGGAGGTCACCTGGGGAAGTCTGCCTCCCCTGGAGGACCCACAGCCTCTGTGGAAGGGGCCCCTCAGGTTCCCTCTCACCTTTCTCCCCTGGGTCCCATCGAAGCTCCAGCCTTTCCCTTCACAGGACAAGTGGCAGACTTGGGGTGGAACCTGAGACATGGGAATGAGTGGGGAACACAGCAAAGGCCCTGCTGCCCTTGCTAAGTCCCAGCCCAGGGTCGCAAGTAAACCTCACATGGGAAGTTCTTAACTGAGATGAGGCCTTTTAGAGCCCAGTCTGGTCTGGTGTCCCCACCCCACTTCCCTGTACACAGGACATTCTTGAGACAAAGCAGCCTTCCTGCTCGGCTGAGAGCCCTCTGCACCTCAGTCCTCCTTCCCTGTGGGACCCAGCTTCTCTGAGTTCAGGCCCTGCAGAGACAGCCCTGGTCTCACTCATCTACCCCAAGCCCTCCCAGATCACTGCACCTGTACTCTCCTGGCACCCTCAGATCCACCTCCACCCTGCTCTATGTAGGTCTGGGTCAGTGGTCCTGAGGTGGGGCAAAGAGCTGGAAGCCCAGGGCACTTAGTGGCATCTAGATGCCCCTTCCCTAAAGTGAAGGCTTGGGGAGCGGTTGCAGTCTGCGCCTAGTGCCCTCCTTCCCGTGGCTGCTGTCTCATGGTTGGAGATGGAGTGCGCACAGGGAAGCTCCCAGGCACTCCCGCCTGCTCTCACCTTCCCACAGACTTCCAGTCCCTCTGTCCCAGGGGCAGCTGTTAGAACATGACTTGTCACCTGGAGGAAAGGTGAGAGGGAGCCTGAGGGGCCCCTTGCACAGGTCACCTGTGTCTTGTCACGACAGGGTGGTAGGGTGCCTTCCTCTCGCACTGGGGTCAGTACGTATGGGCTGAAGACTGTCCCGCCACATGCATACACAGGAGGCCTCTGTGCAATGCACATTTCATACTGAGGGTCTGGGAAGAACAGCTTTTTAAAAATTTATGTTTTGGAGTTTATTTTCAAGACTAAACTGTCTTCAATGGCTGCTATTCATTTGGAAGAGTGATTGCAGTTTGGAACGCAGTTGTGTGTACATGGGTTATGGAATGATTCCTGGTGCCGCTTGGGCTCAGTTGCTGTCTGCTGCATGGGCTTCTGGCGAACCCATCATTTTCTGTTGTGTGTGGGCTTGTGGTGGTGCTGTTTTCTTGCGGGTGCTTCGGTTTGTGGTGTTTGCATGCTTGCCCGTGGCCCGGCAGCAGAAGGGGCAGTGGCAGTTTCTTGGTGGCCTGCTCTTCCAGGTTTCCCTGGGAAGGGCCGGCTGACCTTCATTTCCAGGGCAAGGATGGAGAGTGTGCTAAGGGCACTCTGTCTTCCACGTTCTCCTTTGTCCCCAGAGCTCCAAGGGTGGCCTTTTAGGAGCCACTGAGGGCCTCTCCTGCCGAGAGGAGAGGGATACATTTCCACAGAGCTGACAGTCCCAACTCCATGAGACCTCTGCATTGGCAGCGTGTACATGTTGCCGTCCTTGGCCTCCTCAGGTGGCTGAAACTAATTGATAACACTGAAACAGTGGGGATCTAAATTAAGTCACGCAGTTCAGTGCCACTGAGGAGGACCACACATACCAGGCCAGCTCCCCACAGCCTCGTCTGTGGAGTGGGCGCCCAGAGAGGAGGCGGGCACGAGGAGGAGCCAGGCTTTCAAAGCCATGAGGGTGCGAGGGTCTTGCCCTTGGCAGCACCTTTTCCCCACCTCTTCCTCTCATGCAGTGTTAGTTTTCAGGGGAAAACCCTGGGACAGAGAAGAGAAGAGGTGGCCCTGCGTCCTGGGGACTCTAGGACTGCATGCACGAGGGAGGAGAACTGTGGGTCTGTTCTCAGAAAGTTTGAAATTCTGATTGGTCAAATGAAAAAGTAGGGTTGTTTTGTTTTGTTTTGTTTTGTTTTGTTTCTTGCGGAACCGAGGATTGAACTCAGGCCCTTGCGCTTACCAGGGAAGCGCTTATTCTACTGAGCCATCTCCCCAGCCCCGAAAAAGCAGGTTTTGTAGATTCTTTGTTTTATTTTGTATAGTTTTGGCAAAGTCTAAGATCCACTATAGTCTTTCCTTTCAGCAGAATAGTTGGACTTCTTCTGATATAAGCCAACCCGAAGTACCTAAAGACCAGCTTTTAAGTTGGTAGCAGCTCCTAGAACATCCTAAGCATTTGGGAAACTGCTGGGGTGATTCTCAGCGTCCACACTTGTACATGTGGTAAAAGTGCGGGCACGCCCAGAGATAAGACTTCATCCTGGTTTCCCATTTATGCTTCTACCACATAGATGAGAAAGACTGGCCAAGCTTTCCTTTTGCCAATCCCCAGCTGGACCGGCCCAGGAAACAAAGAATTCTGTTTTGGGGTTAGCTGCGGGCCAGGTAGGGCGGCTTTTGCCACCCTCTTGGGATTCAAGAGGCCGCCTGAACTGCTCTTGTCCTTTCAGTACCTCCTCTAGCTGCCAGTCCATCGTCTACATCCCACAGGACATCGTCAGGGCCAAGGAGATCATCGCCCAGATCAACACCCTGAAAACCCAAGTGAGTTACTACGCAGAGCGGCTCTCAAGGGCGGCCAAGGACAGGTCGGCCACTGGCCTCGAGAGGACGCTCGCCATCTTGGCAGACAAGGTAGGGGCGCTGTGAGGGTGGGGGCTCCTTGAGGGCACTGCAGGACAGCCAGGTGTCCCCTGAGCTGTCCTCACAGTGACAGGATGACACTGAGAGTCTCTTCCTCCAAAGCCCAGGGAGGCTTCTTGTGGTCCCAGAACTGGGCAAGCCCGGGCAGAGCCTCCTGCCTGTCAGGTCGTGCAGAGGTGTCCTCCGCGAGTCCCTGGGCTTGCCTCACTGGGGCCAAGACAGGGATGGCCTCATTAGCACTTTTTGGGGCCACATTTCTATTGTAGTTGAATTTTTAAAAAAGAAACTTACACAGGCATAAGCAAAGATCAGTATAACCTTACTGGCTTGTATGTAATCAGTAACTCAGTCCTGGTTAGAAAATGGGTATTACTCCATATTGAAACCTTTGTGAAGAGTGCTGTTTTTCTCAGTGTTCTCTCTCTCTCTCTCTCTCTCTCTCTCTCTCTCTCTCTCTCTCTCTCTCTCTCACACACACACCCTCACCCACACTTGCTCTGCGGCTATGACCTGCTGTTGCTCATTACAGTGTGTTAAGTCCTTCCTTGTGCTCACACAGCTGCAAGACTGGGAGGGTGGATCCGCTGTACAAGCGGGCTTGAGGGCAGGCTGGGGTCGAAGAAGGCTTGCTGAGACTCAGCTTTAGCAGGTCATGTTGAGCTGTTTCTCTCAGACGTCCTCTAAGATTCAGCTTTCTAGCTGCTTGGCCCCATGGAGTAGGGGAAGACAGGATTGCCAGGCCTCAGCCGTCTCCTGCTGCAAGAGAAGGCAGGCCCAGCAGCTCTGCTCTGTGCCCTGGCAGACCCGGCAGCTGGTCACTGTCTGCGACTGCAAGTTGCTGGCCAACTCCATCCATGGGCTGAACGCTGCACGGCCTGACTATATCGCCTCGAAGGCCTCCCCCACCTCGACTGAGGAGGAGCAGGTGATGCTTCGAAACGACCAGGACACGCTCATGGCCAGGTGGACAGGGAGGAACAGCCGGTCTTCCCTGCAGGTGGACTGGCATGAGGAGGAGTGGGTGAGTCTGCTCCCTCTGGCTATCACCTGCCATTGAGCTTGGGGCAAGAACTACAGAGCTTATTGTCTATCTCTGCCTATGGGGTGCCTGGCAGTTGGGTTCCAAGAGGTTGCATAAGGTCCAGGGTTTCCTCCCAGGTGGTGCTCGGGCCACCTGCTGAGGGGAGGAGACTGCAGCCACCATGTGCAAATAGGGAGGCTGATGGTGCTGAGCTGGACTTGCTGCCGCCCTGCTCGGCCAGGAGATAGTTTTCTCCCTGGGCCCTGCCCTGCTAGAGCCTTCTCTGCTCCTTCTGCCAGCTATGCCTTTGAGTCCCTGGCTGCCTGTGACCAGCCCAGCCTCTTCTCAGCACTGGGACTATATGCAGTTTTGGAGATTGGGAGCTTGGGCTGGTGCTGCTGCCCAGACACTGTCTGTCGCATCGCTGTTCCCCACACCGTGGGCCCTGAGACAGTGTCTGCGTCTCTTGAGGGACGGACCCATGGAACAGCTCCTTACTGTCCCATGTGGAGCACCTGCAGAGAGGCTGTGCTCAGGGCAGCACTGCAGTACTCACTGCAGCGCAGTGCTCCTCTGGCCTGGACATCTGGGACTGTGTCGGTTTGCATAAGTTGCCCCAGCACCATTGGCCAGCCGGTTCCATTCCTTCCCAGCTGAGAGCCCCTTGGTATGGTCTGTGTGCTGCCTGAAGGCATCCTGCAGCGGAGTGGGGAGAAGAGAGGCCGGCCCTTGGTGCCCTGAGAGCCTGCTGGTGGCTTTGAAGGTGCTCTGTCCTCCAGGGTTACTGGCAGACGTGTCTTGGACTTTCAAAGCAGTGACCACAGACATCATTGGTCATTAAAAAGCCAATACAGCTTTGATAGGAAATAGGAATCTGTTCTTCCTTGTGCTTCTGTAATGAGCAGGCAGCCTTGGGTGGGGACAGTGGAGGGCGTGGTTTGTGTTCTGCCTTGGTTTCCCACCGGGAGAGCTGACCCCCCAGGTCCTGTCGCTTTGGAAGGAGAAAGTGTGGCTGAACGTGGACAAGAGCCTGGAGTGCATCATCCAGCGGGTGGACAAGCTGCTGCAGAAGGAGCGTCTGCACGGCGAGGGCTGCGAGGACGTCTTCCCCTGTGCCGGCAGCTGCTCCAGCAAGAAAGGTAACCGCGACAGCCATGCCTACTGGATCAGACCGGAAGACCCCTTCTGCGATGCCCCCTCCTCGCCATGTCCTTCCTCCATGCCCACTGCTGCATGCCGTCCTCACCCGAGCACACGTGCGTATGCGTCTACATTTTCCACGCTGCCTCCACCACACACTGTGTCCCATCGTTTGTCTGTGTCTCTGACTCTAGGCAGATTGCAGGGAGGGCCAGAAGGCTGAGCAGGGCTGACTCAGGGCATGGGGCAGGGGCAGGAGGGTGGGAGACCCGCATTCCCTGCTGTTCCATGTGCAGCTGGAGTCCATGCGTGAATCTGCCTTTCTGCCACAGGCAGATTGCGGTGTCCTCCACAGTCATACTGCCAGCCAGGCCCACCAGGCTTTGTAGGTTTGTAAACCAACCTGAAAACCCAAAGGAAGCTGAGGGGCAGGTCCCTCCAGTGTGGTGCTCTTTGTACTAGGAACTGGTGGAATTGAGGGAAAGGTCCTGGGTGAGTGACCTTGCTGGGTGGGGGAAACAAGCCAGCCCCAAAGAACGTGTGCCCAAAGTCGGTCATCATTAGCTGGGCATGTTCTTACCTGTAGGAGCCTCATAGCTTGGGGACTTGTAAGTCAGTCAGACACTTGGGTCTCAGGAGGACTGTGTTTCTTCTCCAGCACCGCCCTTCCTAGGAGGCTTTCAGGAGCTGGTAGTACCAAGCCCCAAGACAGCTCGCTTCAGAACGGGCTTCTCTCCTCAGAGACTTGGGCACCCCCATCCCCACCCCCTGCCTGCAGTAGCCTTAGAGCTGGGGGCTGCACACTTTTAAACAGGTGGATCCCAGTCCTGGCCTCTCGAGTGCCGCCTGCCTTCTCCTGTAGCAGCTGGAGGGGGTTGGGAGCAGGCAGGGTGCTGTAGGGCCTGGTGCGCTGGGTCAGCTGGGCAGCTCCCGTCCATAGCAGAGCTCCTGCATCGCGGAGCCTCGCTCTATCCTTCGTATCTGAGGTGGCCATGGCCCCTGCAGCTCCTGCAGTCTGTTTCCAGGGCTGTGTCCCACTGAGTCCATTTCCGTGTAACATCCCCTTCTTCACATCATCCATGTAACATCCCCAGACTGTGGCTGGTTTATAGAGCTTCTCGTCTCTGTTGTGTTCTCCTTTTCATTGTTGTTGCTTTTTCTTTATGTAAGTTGTTTCTTTTTAAATTTTTCTGAAAGTTTATTTTTCTTTACTATTTAATATTATTTGTAGAGGCGTGAGTGTAACTCATTTATAAAATATATATATATATATATATGTATATATATACATATATATATATATATATCTTGCATTTTTTAATTTTTTTCTATAAGTGTATAAAGTAATTTATTGGATTTTTCACAGTTCAGGAGCTAGTTTGTACATTGTGCAGATGTGCTGCGGATCCGTAAGCTACGTATTGTCATCCAGGCACACCTCATGCTGTTTAAGTATGGACCCATTCAAATCTGGTTTCGCGTTATTCAAGTGCGTTTCTTTGGGTTATGTGGAGTCTGACTTGTCCTCAGTGCCAGGCCTTGGCCCCGTGGTGGTGGTGGGTGCACGAAGCATGCATGAGGCAGCCCCGCTCTGCTGCTTAGTGCACAGAGGCCTCCGAGCTCGCACAGCACCGAAGGACCAGGCACCGTCCCTAGTGTAATGGCTGGCGTGGCCGGGAAGCCTTAGGCTCCACTGTGATCAGGAGGACTAGGAAGAACTACCCAGGAGCCGTCTGGGGACTCGCTTGTTCCCATGGCTCCAGAGGGACTTCATGCTGCCCCAGGTTAGGGAGCGGTGATCTTGGCCACGTGAGCAAGTCATGTTCACCTCAACTTATTTATTAACTGAGCACAACTCTGTGACCCCGGGATCCTCCTCACGTTTCTGCCTGGCCAGGTCCTTGGTGTTCCTGCCTTCCAGCTCACTGTCCTGAGAACTGCGGGGGCCAGCTAGGGCCAGGACCCAAGGGGGACACTGAGCCACAGAGACCCCCATGTGGCTCTTCCCTCCGTGTTTCTCCCCCAGTGCCACGCCCGAGTCCTTCAGGCCCCACCCCAGGGTTTGTTAACCTGGTGTCTTATGTTTGTACCCCAGGTTCAGGCACCCCTAAGATCAGTCTGAGGTTTGCGTGGACATGGAGAGAAAGCCCACAGTCATGACATCTTGAAGGGCCCTGCAACCCATAACAAAGTAGACACTCCTGGTCCCGGAGGACCACAGTGACCCCTTCTCTCTCTTCTTTGGGTGGAAGATGAGTTTAGAAAGTGCACTTGGTCCCAGATGAAGCAACAGGAATGGCCCAGACCCTACTCTTGAGGTCCCCTGGAAGCTGCCAACACAGGCACCTGGACCTTGCTCCCCACTGGGAGGCATGGAGCCTAGAGGAGGGGTCCAAGGGGCAGCTGTGTGTTTCCCAAGCCCCGAGGACTCTGACTTGCAGAACAGAGACTTAGAGTCACTCCCACTCAGCCCTCCTTGCTGCGCTCCTCTCTGTATTAGCTTGGTGGTCCCAGGGTACTTGGGTTCCAACAGAGAGGTCGAGCTCTGCACCCCACAGGGGCTTTTGCACTTTCTGTTCCTCTAGGCCATGTCCAAGTAAGACTAGAGAGTGAGGCCCTCCTGCTGCCCCCCTCACCCCAGTGCAGGCTGTAAACAGCTCTCTGAAGCTGGTGTGGCTGGTCTTGGGAATCCGGAACCACCCATTTCAATCCCCTGAAGCCTTTCTTTAACTGACAGACTCAGATATAATGTGACGTGAATGTTCACGCCAGGATTCCTTCTCAAGCTTTTATCTCTCCAATGGCACACCAGTTCCCTGGGAATTTTAGAGTTTTTAAGGGAAACGTGAACGGAAGCAACCCAGTTGTAGCTAAGTAGAAGAGAACTGTATTCTTTGACAGAGTTCTACCTGGAGAACACCCCCAAGCGGCGCTACTTCTCCATTTAGTTAGGTCATAAAGACCAGGCTAGAGTGTGTTGTTGGGTCTCAGTGGTCTGGCTTGAAGCCAGGCCTGCCAGGACTCCAGGGCCATGGCTCCCACTAGGCAAGACTGGGTGCACTGGTCAGCTTCTGTCCTCAGGTGTCGTGAGCTACCGTGGGCTCCATCACTCCCGTGTCATTATGTGCGTGCTTCTGCGTGTGGCATGCATCACGTTGTACTGTGTTGGATCACTCATCTAGAGAACATTTTATGTTGAAATATGAGCAACATGAATGTCAGTGCTGACAAATCAGTGCTGTGCACACACTGAGAGGACTCTGCTGCCTCGGGCAGCTAGCGCCTTGGCGAGGCTTCGGGGAAGAGGCCCTTGGTGCCTTACCGCGAGCTGCTGCTGCAGCCGCTGTAAGCGTGACTGCTGTGTATGATCTGTGTCTGCTCCTTAATCATCCCTGTTGCCCTCCATTTCTGTGCAGATTGCAGCCCCCCTCCTGAAGAGTCCAGCCCAGGTATGTGATTCTGTTCCAGGCTCCGCTGATGTCTTGGTAATACTTGGGTAGTGTTTGTACCTGAATTATCCGACGTGACTTCCGTTCCACAGTTGGGGAAATAGTCTAGGACGTCTTTGTTGTGAGGCTTGGTGAGGGACCAGCTGGGCTAAAGGGACTGTGGCCTGAAGCAGAATACCATGTGTGTGGTTTGCTTTTATTTTGTTTTGTTGCCCCCCCCCCCGCTTTCCCTCCTTCCTTCCCTCCGTCCTTTTCCATCTCTCCCTCCCTCCCTCCCTCCCTCACCCCTTCCTTCCCTCTTGCCCTCTGTCTCCTCCCTCTCCTCTCTCCTCCCTCCCCCTCCTCATCTTTCAGCTCTTATATCCTAAAACCTTTTCAGAGGATTCACATTCATGACTGTGTTGGGCTTCCTCCAGTCGGGGACCTTCACATTTGTGAACACGTCCTGGGCATTAACCCAAACCCGTGAGCAGAGCCCTGAAGGCAGTCAGGTCGTAAGAGTCCACCAGAAGCGCGTGGCCTCTGCAATCACACAACATCAGTGGTGCTCTGCAGTACTTACCAGACACGGCAATGGGCCTCAGTGGCGATCAGAAGTGGAATCTCCTTCCTGCATTTGCATGTAGAATCCAGCGTTTGTGGTTCTAGTTCAGGAGTTGGCCAACTGCATTGCTGAGCTAGATCCTGTCCTCGGCCTGCTTTTGCAAACACTATTTTATGGGAAACCAGTCACATATCCTGTTCGCATATCCTGGGGGGCTGCCTTTGTGTGGCAGCATCAGACTTCGTTGTGACAGAGGCCCTATGGCCTTCAGCACTTGAGGTATTTACTGTCTCCCCTTTACAGAAAATGCATGCCAACCCCTGAACTAGTTCATGCTGAGCTTCCTGGATGTGGCTTGTGGTTCTCCCACAGCGTGCATGAGCCCCAAATAATACGGCTTGCTTATTTTTTCTTAAACTCCAAAAATTAGCTACGTGATCAGTTTAATGACTGCGTCTTGCCGAGTGGGTAGAGGTGAGGTGGCGGGAGACCTGCCCTCTCGGCCGGCTGTGGCAGGACTCGCTGAGCCGTTCCCTCAGGTCTGCTCACACAGCACTGCGATCCCCATAGCGGCTCCTGGCAGCGACCCCAGGACCCCACTTGGAGCCGGCTTGTCAGCAGCTCATCCTTCAGTTCTCCCTCAGCTTCACGGTGTCTGTTCCCATAAAGTCACTGTGGTCTATGGGCTTTCCTGACACTGTGGAGCCCACTGGAAGTCGGGGCACAGTCAGCTCCTGGCTTGTTGAGCTCTCTTTTTGCTTTATGTCAGCTGTGTCGTGTCCAGAAGCACTGGTGGCTTTTCCACAATTGCTATTAAATGGACTAAAGTGGTCTCCTGTCAAGAGACCCTGTGGCACTGTATTACAATATTTAGAGTGGCCTAAATCTTTCTCTCTCCCCCACTCCCCTACTAATGAAAGAACAAAATGTATGTGAGGATTTGAAAGAGCTCTTTCCAATGACCTTGAGTGGTGTGACCCATGGATTGACTACTAGCCAAGTGCTACAGGCTGGCAGCTAGGTAAAGCATTTGTCCCACAGGGTGGATCACCTGCATTCCTTGAGATGTTGCTTAGTTGCGTTGCATTTTTGTTTTTTTTTTAAAGTATTTAGTACAGGGTGTACAGGGTTTCACTACACAGATCGGACTCATAGTGATCCTCCTGTTTTCAACCTCCCAAGAGCTGGGATTACAGGCATGTGCTATCATGCGTAGTCTCAGTAGCCATCTCAATGCGCCCCATGGGCAGGGCCGACACAGCATGCTGGGGATCAAATCCCAGTCCCTGCGTTTGCCTAAGCAGGCTCTTTAGTCCACTGAGCTATCTGGCCAGCCCTGGGGTTGACTGTTTTGAATAGCAAGACTTTCTCACCAAAGAAAGCAAATAGTAAAGCCTTGACCAGCACCAACATCCCAGACACCGGCCTGGGTATAAATCGTGTTTTCTTATTTGAGATATTTTCATTATGAATTTCTCCTCAGATTGGAAAAATGCATCACTTTTCCTCCACCACAGAAGTAGGCTGAACTGGTAGGAATAGCACGGACCTTGGAGTCAGTCAGACAAGTACAGGGAATGTCTGGGAGGCCCGATCTTACTGGGGCTGTTTCTTTCCAGTGGTAAGGCCAGGGAATTAGAAGAGCTGAAGGTGCTGGTAGACACAGCAGCTGCCCCACTGGAGTGTGAGCCCCTCTGGGCAGATGTCACCTGATCTCCCTCCCAGCTTTCCTAGGACATTCCGTCCTCACAGCCATTCTTCCTGTACTCCAATTTTGTTGTTCTTCTTTTCCCTGATGTACAAAACAAAACCATTGTGACAGGAATTTTTATAGAAAAGTGGACAAAGTGAGCACATTGCATGGAAAGGCGTGGCTGAGCTCACTAAGCCTGTAGTACACATACGTTCTGATCACTTCACGTTCAGTGGTCATGATTTACGTACTCGTTGTATGTATATTAACTGGAAAAGCCAAAGAAAACGAGCAGCATGTGCTCTCCAGTGCGTTCACTTCTTGGTGCAGAACAGTGTGAGGAGACCGCCTGCCTGCCCCTCCCAGACTATTTCACTAGCAAAATCTGGAGCCATTTGGACCACTTTGATAGGTGCTGATTGTCATTGTCAGGCATTCCCCAGAGTTCTTCAATGAAACAGAAACTTGAGAGTCATAGTGGGACAGAGAAGCCAGGCTCTTGCTCAGTGTTGCGCATCGTGTTCCTGCAGAGGCCCCTGGGCTGAGGGTCGAGGGCCCCGCGCCGAGGCGCCAGCCCTGGCCTCACAGTTTCCACTTCCCAGCCCGGTGCTCTTTTTCACCATGCCTATTCACTAAGACCTTGCTACTGCAGACTTTCTAAATTTAAGCCTGCTTTTTTTATTACGGATATAAATCCTGTCTACATAAGGTGTGTCCCGTTAGATAGGTTCCCATCTTTGGGCTGGGACGTGCCTCTTCCACACACCACAGACCCTGAGTGTGCCCCACCCAGCGCGCCTCTGTTGACTTTCCAGTGGAGTGCCGATGGGATGGTTGTGAGAACAGAGCCAGGGCTCTCTTCTCTCCTCGAGGGTGGAGGTCACCCTGTTGGGGGAGTGGTGCGGGGCCTGCTGTGACTCACCTGTTTTGGTGGCTGCTGCTGGCTGTCACCTCAACCTGTAGCTGGGAGTGGGGTAGTGTGCTCCCAAGCAGAGGGGAGCAAATGCCTATTCTGGGCTTACTAACCTGCTAAAAATATAATGGATAAGGGGTGGTATGTCTTTCTTAATGCCTTCCAAATAGAAAGGGGAAAAGAGCCAGAGTCAAAGATACCCTCACTCTGTTTTTTTCCCCTGAGGTCTTACTGAAAAATTGTTTTGGTACAGGGTCCAGATTTCCTTATATTGCTGAAAGAAAAGTAAGCTAGAAATAGCAGGCAGCAGGCAGTGAGGAGGCACTGGACAGGGAGTGCAGAAGGAGGGACACAGACAGCATGGAGGTGAGAAATTAACACAGTAGTGCACAAGGCCAGCAGTGGCAGAGTGAGTCTTTTGCCCCAGAAGGACAAGGTCACCACTTACTACCTGGTCAGGAGGAAGGAGGTATCAGAGGACCTCTCAGGGTGTCCTCTGCCCAGATAGAGGCCTTGTGTTGTGGAAGGTGGCTGGCCTCTGCCAGAAGAACCCCTCTAGGGCATTGTCATGGCTTTCAAAGCCTTCTGCTGTCTTCCTGAATAGGCTGAGTGTTCCCAAGCAGAGGGGAGCAAATGCCTATTTGTGTGCGGACGTGGCCCCAGTATTTTGGGAGCCAGCGCTGTGCTGGAGGCACCCACGCAGAGCTTGCGTTTGAGGTTAATGGAGATACTGTGGCTGGAGGGCTAGAGCCAAGGTGGGCTGCGGCAGCCTTGGGGCCAGTTCCGGGGCAGAGGGTGGGCCAGGCAGAGTCAGAAGATGCAGACAGCATGGAGTGAGGAGGGGAGGACAGGCGAGGCGACCTGTGACTTGCTGTCTTAGTCCCAAGCCCTTTCTTTCTGATCACGGTGGCTCCCTCGTTGTGCCAGGTGAATGGAGCGAGGCCCTCTACCCGCTGCTGACCACCCTCACTGACTGCGTGGCCATGATGAGTGACAAGGCCAAGAAGGCCATGGTCTTCCTGCTCATGCAGGACAGCGCCCCCACCATTGCCTCCTACCTGAGCCTACAATACCGCCGCGACGTGGTCTTCTGCCAAACTGTAAGCCCCTGGAGGACCGTGAGGGGGACCGTGGACACCCTTCTTCCTCAGAAGGAATAGCTCCAGCCCTTTGCCTCCTCCCTTCTTTTGCACAAACATCAGGTGGTCATTTTGCCTCCTGCCTGGTATTTTTTTTTTCCATAATTTTATTGAGAAACAAATAGCAGTGAGTCAGTTTCAAACCAAACTGCCTGGTATTTTTGTCATAGAGAAGCTAGCTTTCAAACAGGCTGGGGGTGCCTAGAAACTCCTTTCCCTCGAAGAGCTGCCACAGACAGGCTTCGCCCTCCCCAAGAAGGCAGTGGACACAGAGGCCAGTTGGCCAACAAAGACAGCAGGCCCCCTTGCTTGTGGCTTGTTACAAGTTAGCAGGTACTGGTAATGGGGACAGTAGAGCAAACAGCGCTGCCAGGTGGAGCTGCTGCTCTGCAGTCCCATCTCCACCTGGCGGCCTGTTCCACATCCCCTGCTGTGACTGACAGTCTTTAGCTGGAGGTGGGGTGAAGCTTGAGTGGACAGCCCTTCACTCTGAGCAAGTACTCTAGGCTTCCAGAAGGTTCTAGCCCTGGAATGATGCTGGGCGCTGGGCAGAAGCTAGGCCTAAAGCACGCCCACCATCCAGAGCGACAGCACAGCAAACTCAGTATCCCGTGTCCATCCCATGGCCTCAGCCCACTGTGGCCCCAATTCCAGAGAGCCCCCAGGTGCAAGAGGGGCTGCTGCCTCCCTCCAAGCAACAGAAACTCGGGGACGAGGCTCGCATAGCCACCCGCCGCTGGCCACACTGTGCACCCTTGTCCCGCAGCTGACAGCCCTCATCTGTGGCTTCATCATCAAGCTGCGGAACTGCCTGCACGACGACGGCTTCCTGCGGCAGCTCTACACCATCGGGCTGCTGGCCCAGTTCGAGAGCCTGCTGAGCACCTACGGTGAGAGCCTGATCCCAACCTTCCATCCCCGAGACTGAGGTGAACGCAGGAGCCAGACGGAGCTCTGCGAGGTGCACACACAGCCCTTGGTCAGTGTGGCTGCCGTTCTTTGCTGCACATCTCCAGGCAGGATGGTGATTGTTCGGCCAGGCATTTCCTTTAGGCTATTTGGGTTGTTTCTGCGTTGATCCAACGGAACTTGTGCGGCAACCCTGCACACAGAAGGTCCTAGCAATAGGAAGAGTCCTTGGGTCAAAGGGCAAAGGCTTTAAAATACAACAGCGATTTCCAGACCACCCTCTAGGGAGGCTGTCTTCTCCACAGCCTTGCTTCCTGTTTATTTCTTCTGAGCCATTGCTAAAGGTATTTGTGAGCCTCGGCACTCTAGGCTCACAGATGTGCAGCCCTACGTGGCACGGGTGTGACGACATCAGGGCTGCCCCGTGGCTTCTCATCTCAGTCCTGGAGAGCCGGCATTGCTGTCTGCCCTGTGCATTTCTGTGTCCTTCCCATGATTGGGCTGGTACTTGGTGCAGAAGGACTGAGAAGGCTGACACCTTTTTCCAACAGGGCCCTGTAATGTGGGGGTGGGGTGACAGCAGCATTTGGGGCTCAAGAGGCTGTCTGCACCTGGACCCCTCGAGTCCACACCATTCGTGGGGAGCCTAGTGAGCCCCGCACCTGATAGACAGCCTCCTTCCCTCTCTGTCTAGGTGAGGAGCTGGCCATGCTGGAGGACATGAGCCTGGGAATCATGGACTTGAGGAATGTGACCTTTAAAGTCACGCAGGCCTCTTCCAGCGCGTCAGCGGACATGCTGCCTGTCATCACAGGAAATCGGTAGAAATGTCCACCTAAAGTCTGCACCGGAGCAGTGTTCTTCCTTTGTGTCTGTCTCATGGGGCGCACACTTCCGGTTTATTTTCACTCTGCTGCATTCTGTTAAAAACCCTGGCTGCAGCCCCTGCTGTAATTCCTCCCCCTTGAAGGTCCATCTGGGCTTTGGATGTCACAGACCCAAGGGCTTCCCTGCTGCTCGGGCCTTCGCCCACCTTGCCCTCTTACCAGGCTCACACCGCTCCTCCTGTCTCATTCTTCTCCAGGGATGGATTTAATGTGCGGATCCCCCTGCCAGGCCCACTCTTTGACACCCTGCCACGGGAGATCCAAAGCGGCATGCTGCTGCGTGTGCAGCCAGTCCTCTTCAACGTGGGCATCAACGAGCAGCAGACCCTGGCTGAGAGGTGCGTATGCCTGCACCTGCGGGCTGGGCCGGCTCTGGCGTCCTGCCTCCTGGAGGTCGCTCTTCATAGCATCTGCCCAGCGCTGGTGACTGCACTGGGACACCCAGATGTGGTCTCTGTTCTCAGAAACTCTGGCTGGGGTGAGAGCAGGAGATGGGTGCCACAATGGAGGAAAATGCAAGGAGTGAGGGTCCTGAGAAGGGACCTGGTGTGGCCTGGGAGAGTCTGTGAAGGAGGGCATAGGTGGTGAGGGAGGTGCACACACAGCCCTTGGTCAGTGTGGCTGCCGTGCGGTTAAATTCCTACTTCGATTGTAAAAA
>NW_004524628.1:5181965-5190441 GCF_000260255.1 Octodon degus
TGTGGTGCTAAGGATTAAACCTAAGCCCTCATACGTGGTGACCAGTCTACCACTGTATACCCTCAGGCCCTAAAGTGGGCATAGGAGTAGGAGTAGGTGTAGGAGTGGGCCAGAAGAGAGGAGGAGAGCCTGCTGTCCTGGGCCAGGAAGGCTGAGCAGAGGCACACACTGGGAGAAACCCTTGGCCTGGGGCACTGGATCTGGGCTGCGCTTGGCAGGAAAGCACAGCCTCATGGGTCTAATCAAGAGTCAGGCCTCGGCCCTAAAGGCTTGGGCCACCTCAGCTCCTCCAGGATCTTTGGCACCCAGTGAGAGGAGTCATGCCGCGTGCGGGTCGTGTGTGCGTGTGTGCTCACGTGTGGGGGGTGGCATGGAAGGAGCGTGTTGCTTGTGTGCAGCCTGTAAGTGCCTTCTGCAAGTACAGGAGAATCCGTCCTACATGCCCATTGAGGCAGGGCAGAGGGCAGCAGAGGAGGAGCGCAGTGGGGAGGGTTGGTTTGTTTACTCCTAGCCTGCAGGAAATCAGGGTTTTCTGGCAGAGATTGCAAGGGGGAAGCTGTCACCCACAACAGTGATGGCCACTAAGGGAACAAGTGCCCAGAGGAGAGTGAGTCCTGTCCTTTGGGGTATGTCATAGAGCTGTAAAGATGCCAGTGCCAGCTGGGCATGACAGCAGACACTTGTAACCTCAGCTGCTCGGGAGGCTGAGGCAAGACAGTGGGGAGCTGGAACCCAGCCCCAAACAGCAGGAAGGGACTGATGCTGAGGGAGGTCGCAGCAGGGAAGTGGAGGCCTGGGTGGGGGCCCGGTCTGACTTGAGAGTCTGCCTCATTTAGTGACCTTCCTTGCAGTTGGCATCCACACCTCCTCACTCTGACACTTGCCATAGGCCCATTTCCGCCTGTGAGGAACAGCAGGAGAAAGTGGGGGGTGGCCTTGGGCAGCCCCAGGGGGACAGTGGCCAGGGGAGACTATTCAACAGACAGGGTGACTTCGGATTTCAGTCCAGGGCATTGTCCTGGATCTTCACATCCCATTGCTATCCCCTCTTTGCAGTACCTTGGAGATAGGAAGACACTGGGACCCGCAGCCCCGTGGCAGTGTGTCGGAGAGCCCCTGAGTCTGTGGGTCCTGCATGCACCGTGCTCTGAGGGTGCCTCAGGCATCCCTGTCATTCTGCGTGGCTGCTGCCCAGGAAGTGCATTTTAGCTGGTGCCAGCACTGTAGAGACGGCCTCATGCTCAGGAGGGGAAGGTCCTTAACATTAGGTGTGCATGACAAGTTGCTAGCACTCCTGCAACTCTGTGTGTCAGGAAAGTGGGGTGAGCCGACTAACGGTGTCCCCTTATCTTCCCAAGGTTTGGGGACACATCTTTACAAGAAGTCATCAATGTGGAGAGCTTGGTGCGGTTAAATTCCTACTTCGAGCAGTTTAAGGAAGTTCTGCCTGAAGATTGTAAGTATTCCTCCACTTGCAGGGGTCCACCTGCTTGTCCTCTCATCACTTTGGGTGCTCTGCTTGCCCTGCTGCGTGCATGCACATGTGAGCTCTCCCTTTCCTTCACACACAGACACACATACACACACACACACACACACACACACACACACACACACACACACACACACAGAGTAGCTGTTCTCCTGTTCATACTGCCTGGGTTGAAGCTGAATTTAGAACCGGACTGTGCAGCTCCATGGTGCATGGAGAGGGAATGCTCAGAAAATCTTGCTTGGTGTTAGGGCCTAGAGGGGCCCTGTTGTGTCCCCTGGAGGTCACAGCAGTTGTTCCCTGATGCATGACTCTCTGTGCCCCAGTGGAAGGGCTACAGGCAGGGCTCCGGTGTCCTCAGAGCTCAGGGAGGAGCCCAGGCTGTATGGCACAGTCCTCGCCAGTACAGGCTTCAGCGCAGTGTGCTCACTGAGCACCTGTCCTGCACAAAGTGCAACAGGACCAAGTGTCGGTGAGACCAGGGCCCTCCCTGGAGAGACCTGCTCACCTGCAGGGAGGCTTCAGAGAGGGAGGGGGCATGCCCCTGTGCCCGTGGGCAAGGGGCAGCTGGACAGTGGAGGAAGCTGTCCTGGTAGGAGGAACTGTGACCCAGGGTCTCGAGGCCAGTTTTGTTGGCAATGAGCAGTTGGGGAGAAGAAGGGGTCCGCTGTGTCTTTCCAGGGTCACCCAGCAGGGTTTGCAGGTTGGACTGGAGAAGGGAACACAGGCTGCAGGTAGCCAGGGCGGGCTGCGAGACCTCAGCTGAGAGGTCCCTCCCTTGCTTGGATTCTCAGCTGGTGCTGGTCTGGCCGAGTGAGCAGGAGAACCACTGCTGTGGCAGCTGCTGGAGCCGAGGCTGGAGAGTGCAGGGTGGACATCACCATCTCCCAGCCTGGGGGGCCTCACAGAGGGGCACATGTGTTCCTCTAGGGGTATCTGGGGTCCCCCAGAGAAGGCTGTGCTTTCCAGATGCCCTGAGGTGTCAGTCAAGGCCACCTGGTTGAGACATGTTGTGTTCCTTGTCCTGCCGCGTCCCACCTCCTCCCTTGGCATGGATACTTACAAGAAGCTTCTTAGTGGTTCTGTGCCCACTGTACATCTCCTGAGAAGAGCGGAAAGGGGATGGAGCGAGAGCCCTTTGGACGCAGCATTGATGTGGCAGTGATTGAAGGGCCCACCGTCCTAGTGGCCTGGCCAGTGCTAACCTCCTTGTCTCCCTCACATCACCATTCCCTTCTCAGCGTGCTCGCGCACCTCCCCTGCCAGGGTGCCATCCTGGTCACGGCTTCCGCTCCTGCTCACACCTCTGCCCTTCCAGGTCTGCCTCGGTCCCGGAGTCAGACCTGCCTCCCGGAGCTGCTGAGGTTTCTGGGTCAGAACGTGCACGCCCGGAAGAATAAGAATGTGGACATCCTCTGGCAAGCTGCTGAGGTGCGGATTCTAGGGAGGAAGAGAGGCTAGTAGCCCACCTGCATCCCCAGCCAGCCTAACAATGAGGAATCAAAATCTCAGCCAGGCACAGAGTGTTTCTCTCTAAGGGCACCTGAGAAGTCACTAGGTCGGATCAGACACTCGGAGGAAGGCTGCATGCTGCCTGTGAGCTCGGTCGTAGGGCTGCCTAAATGTTGGCAAATTGGACAGTGACTCAGGGCACTGCTGGCCGGGCTGCCAGTGGCTGTCACCTTCAGGGGGTGCACAGTCAATGGCAGGTAAAGTGCACTGCCAGCTACAACCGTAAAGAAGCCCAAAGGGAGACCATGATGCTCTGCAAGCCGGTTCAAATGATCTTCATCCTCCTGCCCCTCTTATTTCTTTGCTTCCCTGAGTACTTACACTGCACACGGAGTGTGGTTATCTGAGAAGAGTCCTTGCTTACCCTGATGTAGGAGGCAAAGCTTTCTCACTGTCCTGAGGGTGGCTCAGCCAGAGCCCTGAGCAGTGGCCCCTTAGTCCTGTGACTCTTGTCCCCAGCAGAGCCCTAAGGCAGAGGAACATAGCTCAGAGGGGTGAGGCTCAGAGCCCCTTGGATGGGCACCCTGTCCACAAATCCTGGGCATCACCTGGGTGACAGTGGGTGTGGCAGTGCCCGGCCACCTGGGCACTGTGTCCCAGAGCCTCTCCTCCTCTGGATCTTCCAGCTAGGCCTTGAGGGAGTGTCCCTTAGCTGAGGGCAGGGCTGATGCCAGCCCCCTGGGCCACAGGGACCCCAGGGGCTGGGTCTTATAGGTGACTCAGTTTCTATTGCAGCTCAGTGGGTTTCAGAGTGGGGAGAGAGGCACAGCCAGGCTGGGGCTGGGTGTGGAGCTCCTGCCGTGTCCCTCCAGGCCTGTGGGGAGCTGCTCCCCCTGCAAACCCCCTTCTAAGCACAGCACATTTCCCTCTGGCAGATATGCCGCCGCCTTAATGGGGTCCGGTTTACAAGCTGCAAGAGTGCCAAGGACCGCACGGCCATGTCGGTGACACTGGAGCAGTGCCTGATCCTGCAGCACGAGCATGGCATGGCCCCACAGGTCTTCACCCAGGCCCTGGAGTGCATGCGCAGGTGAGTGCCCCTCCACCCACCCGCCTGTGCTGTGCACCTGCCTGTGTAAACTGCAGATGAGCTGGTGCAGGCGAGCCAGGCATGCGAGACCTCTATAGTCAAATTACTGGCCCTGTCCAATTCAGGGAGCACCCAAGAGGGCAAGGGAGAGCCAGCAGCCTTTCCAAGCAGGGCTGTGTGGAAATGTAGAGCACTAGGTGGGCCAGGGGACAGGCAGTAAATGGGGCGCTACCCAGTGCCCCGGGCTGCCCGCCTGGCTGGGGCGGGGCCGAGGGCCCGAGCTCTTCCAGCAGCTCCAGCCGCTTCCACAGTGGATGCACACACCACACGTGTGCATTTCCAAGCTTGAGTGAAGAAACGCGTCTGCAGGTTGCACTGGTTTGCTCCGCTTCCTCTCCAGCAGTGGGCACCATTTGCTTTTATGAGCAAAATGTCCAGTGAGTGTCTCATGGTGATAGCTGTCCGTGTGCCCTAGCCACCTCCCCCATGATGTCCTAATCCTGAGGCAGCAGGCGTGTTTGCAGAATGAAACCCAGAACTCAAACTGTCCACTGGTGATCGATGGCTTGTTTCAAGCACTGCTGGGCAGCCCCTCCCTCACATACCAAAAGAAAGGATAAGAAACCCGGTTTTCCTGTCTCCTTTGATGTAGTCACCAATGCTGTTAAAGTCTTGTTTCCAGTGGTCACTTCTACTGAATGTCTATCATTTGTCCTCTCACCAAATTTTTTAAAGTGTTCAATTCTCTTATCCTTTCTGTATGTTTCTGCCCTTTGACCTTCTCACAATAATGCACGAAGGTGATGCGTGAGCTTCTGCCTCTTGCTATGTGTTTTGTACAAATGACAATCACCTTGTCCCAGCTTTGTCCCCCCAACTTCATCCAAACCTCTGTTCAGTTCCTCCTGCTCCCCCATCCTTTAGCCAAGCAGTAGAGATGCAAACACCCTGCTCTAGGCCACCAACTCAGGGCTGCTCCCAGGGGCCCCGCACCTGCAGGCGCCTTTGTCCTTAGTGGCAGTCGGCCTGCATCCAGCCAGCTGCGCAGGGGTGAGAGGGGCCTTGTTGTGGCTGGGGAAGCAGAGATCAGACCTGCGTAAGGTCTGGTCAGCAGTAAAGGACCCAGGTGAGGCTGCCTGCTCTGCCAGGTTTTGAGCTTGCAAGCATTCAGCAAAAACAGTAACTCCCTGTGACCACCTCTGAGCACTGGGCTACCCGAGGCGAGGGTGAAGTGGCTCCTCTAGAGACCCAGCGCAACTGACCATAGGACCACCCATCTGCCTGCTCCCTGGGATTTGTGTGGAGGACAGCTTTTTTGTTGTTTTGGGGAAGGGTTTGTTTGTTTTGCCTTGAGGCATCTTATGTTGTGCTGGGTATGGAACCGAGAGCCACAAGTTTGGTAGGCTCACACTGCCCGAGCTGTGTTCCCAACCCGGAGGGGCTATTACAAATATTAGGACGCACGAAGCATTCTTTGTAACTTTTAATCACAGAAGTGATTGATATTCCTAGTGGGGAAACTAGGAAATAGAAATGAGCCCCTGTACATGTTGTCCTTGCTCTCTGTGTCCTTTAGCACACACACACACACACCGCTCTGCAGGTGACTCTGTTCCTGCAGTTGGAGCCATGTCAGTGCTTTGCACCTGTCCTTTCAAGGCACATATGTACTGCACTGACATACATACATGCGGGGATGCGTGTGCGTAGCCACACACCAGCGAGCTAGTGCCTCGCCCGTGTAGTGCATTCACACACAGATGCACTCGTAGTGCCATTCCGCCATTGTTTTAGCCTACTTTTTGCATTTAGCCATTATGAGTGTTTTAGGCTAATGGGTATAGGCTTTTTTTTTTTTTTTGTGGCCAGCTCTGGGGGCAGGGCTGGCACAGCATGTGGTGCCAGGGATCAAACTACCGTCCCATGCTGCCTAAACTTGCCTAAGCAGGCACTTTAGACCACTGAGCTATTTTGTCAGCTCTAGGCTTTTTTTTTTTTTCCCCTTCATCTTTTTGAGATAAGGTCATATTATGTAGTACAGGCCAGCCTTGAACTCTCAGTGATCCTCCTGCCTCAGCCTCCTAGTGCTGGGATTACAGGTGTGCACCACCATGCCTGGCTTAGCCTTGTTTATAAGACATCATAATATTTCTAACTTATTTTTTATCGAGTATTTAAGTGGCATATGATTTTTGAGCATTTTAACCAATGGTGAGTGAATATCCTTAGATATTTTCCTACCAACGTTTTCTGTATTGTTTTCTTAGGTTATAAATCATACGCCTTTGTCAAGCTTTATAGCAGTTTTAATGTGAATTAGCAAGCCACCCTCTAGGCCATGGTCCTGCCCCCCACCAGTCTGGCACTTCCAAGCTTGCTGGAGATGACAAGTCCTTACTACAGGCCCCAGGCCGCACCTGCTGTCCACCAAGGCCCCAGAGTACAAAGGCATGGTGCCTTTCCTTTTTCATTTCATCTCACCAGGTGGGAAAGGCAGGTGGCGCAGGGTGGGGCAAAGCTGATACCCCAACTCCTGAAAGCTCAGGGGAGCAGTGGCTGGCAGTGTGCAGCAGTCAGCTCACTCCAAAGATGCCCTGATCTGTAGCAGTAGGCAACTTCAAGGGCTTAACTAGCTCTGCCGGGCCCATCCCAGCCCCAGGTGGCACCACCAGACATGTCTCTGGAAAGAGCCGCCTGCACCCACTGCAGCACACAGGGTGTCACCTTGAAGTGTCCCTTCTTAGGACAGCACAGACCAGCAGGGTCTCCCGGGTTCCCTGGACCTCCTCCTGCCTATCGCCAGTGGGCCTGTATAGCTACCAGGACTGACCCAGAATGGGGTGTTCCACAACCTCTGACCTCAGGTCACTTTTGCTACTTGGGAACATGGATGAGGTTAGAGTAGGGTAGTTCTAGGGACCACCTCAGTGCCTGGCTTCCTCTCTCCCTCCCTTCCTCCTTCCCTCCTTTCATTTTTTTTTTTTTTTTTTTTTCTGGCAGTAGGGCTTTCATACTAAGCTGTACTCCCAGCCCTTTAAAAACATTTTTTGTATTTAGTACAAGGTCTACAGGGTCTCACTGCATAGATAGGACTCAGTGATTCTCCTGTTTACAGCCTCCCAAGAACTGTGATTATAGGCGTGCACTATCATGCCAAGTGTCCCATCAGGTCTCAGTGCACCCTGGCGGTCCCTGTGTCTGCCTAAGCAGGCGCTTTAATCCGCTGGGCTATTTGGCCAGCCCTCTGACAGGTTTTTTTGCACAGATACAGTGGCTTAACTAGCGTTAAATTCAATATTCATACCTTTTTGCAACTATTATTGCCATGTATCTCCAGAATGATTTTCATTTTCCTAAATGGAAATCGTATACCCATTAAGTAGCAGTCCCCTGCACCCATATTCCTGTATTTCTGCCCCCAAAGTCATCATTCTCCTTTCTTGATGAAGTTTGTCAATTTTTCATGTGTCGTATCAGTACATTTGTGCAGTATTAATCCTGCTGTGATGGACTTATTTCACCTAGCATTATACTCAAAAGTTCAAGTGTGTAGATATGTCAAGAATTTTCTTCCTTTTATGGCTGATCAGTATTCCATTATGTGACTATCCCATCTTGTTTATCCATTCGCACTTCAGGTTAACACCACCTTTTGATTGTTGTGAATAATTCTGCTCTGCAAACATGTATACAGGCCCTTGATTTTTTTCAGTTATTCTTGGTATGTATCTGGCAGAACCGTTATTAGATTTTATAGTACAATTGTTTTGGGTTTTGGAGGAACTGCTGTACTGGGTTTCAGTGACTCTGCCATTTTATTTTCCTCATTGTGCAGGAGTCCAAGTTTTCCCATTTCTTGGCTAACAATTGTTTTCTTTCTTTCAATAACCTTTCTGATTGGGATATTGTTTGGATTTCTGTTTCTTTAGTGATTAGTTCTGTGTCAGGACTGTACTGTTTTGATTATTGTAGTTCTAAAATCAGGAACTCATGTTTGTTCCTGCATACCTCTGATCCCAGCTGCTCTGGAGACTAGAGCAGGAGGATTGCAAATTCCGGGACAGCTTGAACAATTTAGTAAGATCTATTTAAATAAAAAAAATAAAGTACTAATAGTGTAGGTCAGTATTCCTTAGATTCAATTCCTAGGACTACAAAAGAATTTTTAAAAATTTTTTCCCTTCAGATTCTGTAAGGATTTTTTTTTGCGCAACTCATGCTGTTATTTTGAAGGGTATCATGGAGTCTTCATTTGGGTAGTTTTGACATCTTAAATAATATTAAGTGTACCAAGTTTGAGCATGGAGAGTGTTTCTTTTTTTATTTTTAATGTATTTTAGTACAGCGTCTCACTACACACATTGGACTCATAGTGATTCTCTTATTTTCAGCCTCCCAAGTGCTAGGATTGCAGGTGCGTGCTACCATGCCCAGTCTCAGTC
>NW_004524628.1:5190541-5218075 GCF_000260255.1 Octodon degus
GCGTGCTTGCCACATGGGGCCCCAGGATAGAGGGGGGAAGCCTAGGTGCCCAACATGAGACTGTGGGGCCGCCATACATGGAGAGCAGCACTGGGTCAGGATGCCATTGCTCAGGCCCTGTCACAGCTCAGGCTGAGGCCCGCAGCCACCCTGAGAGGACTCTGCTCTGGGCGGATTCCTGGGGCAAATGGTTTTCCTCTTTGTGGTGCATTAAGAGGCAGCTCGGCCACCTCCGCCTGCCGTGGCAGCCCCGCTCGGGCATCTGTGAGAAGGTCAAAGCCATGGTTCTTCATGTTCAGCTTGCTTCTCTGAGGCGCCCGGCTGCAGCATGCGGGGCCGGCGGGCGGCGTGGGGCTCTGCTTGGCCAGCTGAGAGACAGTGAACATGGAAAACCATTCTCCAACCTACATGTGTTTATTTGCAGTGGACTGCAGTATTCTTTCTTATTTTCACTTCTCTTTCTCTCCTTTTTTTCCTGTGACTGTGCTGGTTTTGTTTTGGTCTTCTTTTACACCCTTCTCTGCATATCATTTTTTCTTTCTTTTGTGGCTTCATTCCATTTTTTTTTTTAAATCTTATCATTTGGTTCTCCTCTTTTTTCCCCATAATTTTGGATAAAATCCATCGCATGTATCTTCTTTCTTTCTCCCCTTTCTTGCTTTCTTTTCTTTTCTCCTGCACTTTTTCTTTTTCGCAGCATTGGAACACGGGAGGTAGTCACCCAGAAGAACTTGAGCGGCCTGGTGCCCATCCGGGACTTAAGGCTAGACCCCAGCCTCCTCTGTTCCCTTCCTTTATTAGCTCTGAGCCCCAATTTACTGATTGTGTGGCTCTTTCTAAGCATAGCATACCTGGTGACCAAATTGCGTTGCAAATGAGTATTATTCTGCAAAACTAACGAGTCACAAGAAATAACAAAAGTGCCCGAATATGTCTAGCCACCGTGTACCTAACTGGACAGAAGGAAGGTGTTAAAGTGTGGTCTGCCAAGAAATAGCTCATGCCTTACAGTTTGATGTTTTGTTCTTCTAAACTGTAAATACCTGCCAAATTATTTCGCCAAGAGGACTTGTTCATTTCAATCATGCAGCGTCTTCAGTGCTTGTAACATGTTGTAACACTTTATTTAGCTGGCCTGGAACAATTTGTACCAAATCTCTAACCCTCTGATGTAAAGCTATTTAATACCTGTACGTCTCATGTGCCCTGTTTCCAAAGAAGGGAACTGTCTCTGAAAAGAATCTGTATATTTGATCCTACTCCTTACGTGTACTGCTCACTACCCTTCCCTTTCAAAGAAAATTGAAGAAGATAGATGCTTTACAACTGACTCATTAGGTCAGCCTGCTTAATAGGACGTAGATTTCCTGCTTTCATTTTAAAGCGCAGTCCTCAGATTACAGTAGCGAACAGCGTGCAGAATCCTTCCATTTCCTTGCTTACGTATTCACAGTTGTGGGAGAGCAGCACACTGTCTCCAGTCGGACACATAACGATAACATTTGCATGTGGCTGCAGATTAACTCCCAAGATGTCACACTGATTCCAGGAATTATGCACATTGTAGCAAAAGGACATTAAGTCACATCCACTTTTCTTGACCTAGCATTTTTCATTAAAAAAAAATACACCTGTCATTTCAGATTAAAGTCCATATATCCCTGTCTTACTAATCACATATGGTTAATAATGAACACCAACCAAAAAAAAAAATCAAAGAACAGTTCCCAAAAAATGAGGTTTAGCTCTCAGGAAGTTGTGCTGTGAGAGAGTTGCTTTAATTCCTGCTATTGTAACTTTCATTTTAGCACAGTAGTGTCCCTCCCATAGGGAGGTGGCAGCCTTGCATTCGTATGTGGCAGAGAGTAACTGTGTGCCTGTAAAGGTGACCGAAGAAATGGGGCAAAGCGCTGCACGCCCTGAATAGGGATGGGCAGCCTCTCCACACCTCTCAGGTTGGATTATAGTCTGCTGCTATTTTCAATTTCTGATTGGTTCCCCAGACGCCTTAAGATTAAAGAGTGAATTTCTTTTCACCAGTCTAGAAAAAAAATGAATTAGAGAATCTGGCTTTTCCAGACACCCGATCCCCATGCGCACAGGCCTGTCCACCACAGCCTGACCGTTCCATTCTCTCTGCGAGACTTTCAGCCCTTACCATGGGTTTCTCCAAGTTGGCATCTGTGCGGTGGAGGGGTTCTAGGAATCATAGAAGCAGTCAGCAAAGAATGACAAGTGCCAAACTGAAGCAGTTCTACAAAGTAAGGCCATCTGTCTTGAACCCCAGGCCCTCTCCTCCCCAGGCCTTCAAGCCCTGCAGAAGCCTGAGGCACGCACTGCCCTGTTACCTTGTTGCTCAGTGCCTGGTCTCTTTAAAACAAGCCTTCAGTAGAGTCTCCCCGGTGGCCAGCTGAGCGTGCCCCGGCCAAGCTTGGAAGCTTGCCCTCTGTCACTCTGAGGTGCGCACTTCAACTCTTAGGGACCACTGTCTTTGTCTCATATGACAAAGTAAGAGCCCATAGTCTCTGCTCCAGGGGAGAGTTCCTGATGCCTGTGGTGAAAGTCCCTGCGCACGCCCACGCCCACCTCCACGGGGGCAGTGGCCAGGCAGCAACCACATGGGTGAGGAGGACTGTATGGTTGGACAGCACCCTCCCTCCCCAAGGCTCCTGGGTGCCTGTGGTATGGCCAGGGTCCCTTCTTAAGACCACACCACGCAGCAGAGGGAAGCTGGGGCAGCCAGAGTAGCCCTCCTGAGGCGCCTCCAGGACGCCATGGCCTGCTTGGCAACTGTGAGGCTGCTAGTAACAATGCCTGCTTGTCCTGTGTGAGCTGGCTGCTGGGGTGAGAGAGAAGTGGAGCAGACGAGCAAGAGGCCAGGGCCCTGGGTGTCTCTGTTCAGGGGCTGGGCAAAGGCCAGACCCTGCTGTCCCTGCAGTCAGTCAGTCCAGGCAGCAGGTGGATTTTTTTGTTTTTTAATTTTTTGAGAAAAACTCAGCATGCAGGCCCTTTATGCTGAATTTTAACATCACCTCAGGCTTTAGTTAATGAAAGAAGACAGATGCATATCCAGAATCTGTCTGCTTTAGCAAGAGTCACGCTGTTTGGGGCTGAAGCAGTTTCAGCACGGAGGCATCATGATGTCACCCGTCCTAGCACTGCAGCATGCGACAGCCATCTGAAGTTACAGAGCTGCACTCAGGAGTGCTTCCTGTTGGGTGGCCTTGTGCATTCTTTCATAAGCGTGATGGTCACTGTTGACTGCCCTGGTTGTTTCAAGTGGAGATCAAGAAACAACGGCACGTGGTCCCTGTGCAAAGCAACTCCCCAGCAGTTAGATGCCTAACTGCTGCAGGGTGTGTTCTAGGGTGGGACAGCCCCAAAGAGAAATCTAGAATCTCCTTAAAATTAGGTGTCATTTAGGATTGCATTTGAATTTCCAAATGCAAATGCTTTGAATATTCAAAATGGATATCCTTGAAAAATAAGTAATTCTGATGCAATAACAGAGTAGTCAGGTCACCTCAGAATAACTACATGTCTCTAGCCAACCTCCACAGCTGCAGAAGCCAGGGACCACCAGAGCGCCCTCTCACTTCTGTAGACCTGGTTCCAGGCTGAGCAATGGCTCACAGAGACCTATTGTTACCTGGTGGCAGCACAGAGACTTCAGCCAAATTTTATAAATGCCAACATTTACGAGAAGCACTTTAATTTAGAAACTAAATTGGAAGTAAAGTCTTGATGATCGTTTCACACCTACCATATGCAGTCAGCGAAGCCAGGTATCAGCTCCTGCCATATGCAGATACAGGTTGTCTTCCTCACTCCTCAAGGGAGTCTGGCAGACCCAGGCAGTGATAGCTGCTTTCTGAGAAGCTTGCACACTTTGATATAAATAGAGAAGCCATAGCTGAAAGTCTGTTAATGTAGGCACTTCCAAAGATTGTGTATAGGAATCTGTATCTTCTGCTTTAAATAGAATTAATTATATTTTTATCTGCTTACTGAATGTTTGACACACGTGACCATGCTCACGTGGCCTAGATGCTCAGCTCAGGAGACACATCCAGCTGCGGATGGGAGGCTCCAGGACGAGGTAGCCCTGGAGTCGCTGCATTCATTGATAGCCACCACGTGGACACTTTTCATAACACTGCTGTCTTACCAGAAAGTTTTTCACACATTCTTAATAACAGGACTGTGGTTTTCACTTGGATAGGCTTGAGCCATTGCCACTGACATTTTTTAAATGTATGGTGTAATGGTCTTCATAAAGTTCAAAATATTTTTTTTAAAATCAGTGTTTCTTGTAACTGCAAATTTCACATCTTATAAGGGGGATTTTATACTGAACTTGATAACTATATGAGTTCAATGCTAGCCTTAGAACAGTACACAAACACAAAGTTACAGTGTGCTGCAGGAAGACATTTGTATTCAAAAATCACTTTTGCCTGTATATTTTGTCTACATCACTACCTTTCCCAGGGAACACCCCAGAGGCTCCCACTGAGAATGTGCAACCCACGTGCCTGTTCATCCTCCCGGGTATCACAGTTTGCCACTGGGTTGCCGTGACAACCTTCATCACCTGCAGCAGGGGATGATGTGGTAGTGGATTCTCTTGGGAGGGGCAGCTGTGAATTCTTACTGGCCAGGTGGCACTTGTGCAAGAGGTGGCCCTAACGAGGACAGTTCACCTAAAGGAGCAGCCCTCTGTTGGTTCACTTCTTCACAAGGCCCCAGCATTGAGTCACACAGACAGTGGCTAGGCCTGAGGGATTGCTTTGTGCCCAGAAGAGCTGTCCCCTAAGTGGAGATGGGTGTCAGAGCTGCCGCCTCTGCCACATGGCTTTTCTACATACTGAATTCTACAAGGAAAATCAGCATTTTGAGTTTGATATGATTATAGTGCTCATTGTATACAAAAGGGCAGCTCTTTAAACACTTTTGTAAGAGTAGTAGTAATTCTCTTTCCACTGTATTTGGTATGCCACAGAACCTTTAAGCCACAAGTTATCATACAGCCTGAAGTAACTAGATTGGAGTTAATGCAATGATCAATTTTAAAGAAATGCACTTCCACTTAGGTTCAGCAGCGCTTTTGGAAATCCCAAACACACAACCCCACATGGCTTGTATTCATCTTTGTGCTTCTTACTTGCTTGTTTAGAAACCCACCATCCTGTGTGCGTATCTGTTGTAAAAGAGTCCTGTACCTGTTTAAATGAATCATTTTTAATGATATGAAAATAATCAGTTCATTTCATCTTAGTTTAAGTCTTTTCTTTTTTCCTTTTTTACTGCTGTCATTTCTTGTGCTTGTTTTTTCCCCAGTGAGGGTTGTCGAAGAGAAAATACAATGAAGAATGTTGGAAGTCGCAAATATGCATTTAATTCCCTGCAGCTGAAGGCTTTCCCCAAGCATTACAGGCCTCCCGAAGGGACTTACGGAAAAGTTGAAACATGAACACACGTTTTCCTCTAATTAGCTGTCTCATAAATATGGGTACCCTCTAGTGTTCTATGCGAATTCTTCAAGAAGACTGGGAGGTTGGCTTTTTATTTTTGTGGTTTTTTAAAAAATATTTCACTAAAGAGTCTATGGAGCATGTTCTTTCCATTGGAATCCATAGGAGGTAATGTTGGCTCAGTAGCGTGAATAATAACTATACCCATTTTAAGTAGCCTTCAGCTGTCACCACAGCTAGTCCTGGTAGTCACCTAAGAAGCCAGCTAGCTCTGTCTGAAATGCCAGAGGACCTTTTTGAACACCCACTTAGACACTGCTCACCTAACTTATTTTTCTAAGTAACTCAAAGTGAGCACTGATGACAATCTCCTTCGTACACTTCTGACTGTAGAGCAGTCAGTCGTCTGTGAACGGCCGGGCCCAGGCAGACTGGTAACTGCTAACTCAAGCTCGGGGGACTCATTCCTTATGCATTATGTGCTGCCACCTGTAAAAGCCAAGGTCGAGAGACTGAGCAGTCACCGTGAGCCAAGCCTCAATGTGGTGACCCCCAGAGGAACCCCACCCTGGGCCACGCCTCCTGCTGTCCAGTGAGCTCGACCACAGGGGGTCTGAGTCCAGAGCCAACAGCGCAGTCCCCAAGTGCTGTCTGCTCCTAAGCGCATGCGTAGGTCCCACTGTGCTGAGTTCCTCCTTCCTCCCTGGAAGTTCAGTCCTGAAGGACCACAAATGTTACATGGCTGATGTCTAAGAAAAAATGCTTTTGTGGGGAATCTATGACTGTGTAGAGATAGTGGAAACCTAAATATTTTCCAAACAAAAATTCTCTTGTGGGATTTCCAATAGATCATTTTCTACAAGCCAATACAATCATGTGTGAATGTCTAATCAGAGTGGCTTATTTTTAGGTTTGCAATAATGGTTATGTTCCTCTTCTCATTCTGCTGTATGACTACTGAGAAACAGTTGAAGTTATCTCTTCAAATGAGATTCTGAAAGGGGTTCATGAGCCAGCAATCTTTGCAGTTTCATAGAAAATGGTGTGGTCATCTTTTATGAGATGATGATGAGTCTTATCTGCACATAGCAGAAATTTTTCTCCTTAGGAGTTCTATGTTTTAGCCATTTTTTAAAAAATCAGGATTATGTTTACATATTATATAAAAGGCTGTAAACAGAGTATCTGTGGCACGTTTAAACGATGCTGATTCTAATGATTTGTAAACACACTGGAAATACATACTATTCTGGAGGATATTCTTTTGGCTCCTTTAGAAACATAAACTTGGGCCTGGAGTGAAGCACAGACAGGACCAGTCCTTGGCAGGGACACAGAGTAGTTGAGCAGGAGGCAGGGATAGAGCTGGGTGACCAAGACCCCTTCCTACCAGGAGGCAGTGTGCAGACAGCCTGCTGTCGCCTACGGCCTGCTGGGAGGATGGGAACTGGTATGGGGACACTTTCTTGAGGGATGGTGACAACTCAGCATCCCTCCCTCATCTATGGGTTTGTGGAGGGCAAGTGGCAGAGAAACTGTCCACCAAACCTACTGGTGTCAGCTCTTCCCCTTCATCGGTCTCTGGTCAAAGGCAGTTCGTTCTCCACGTGGCTCATGTAAGCCCGTCACCTCTCTTACCATTTCACTTGTTATTTCAGTTCCATCTTTTCCTATTTTAATATCACTACCTTTCAAAACTCTGATTTTTTAAAAATGAAATGTTACTCATTGTTTCCTAGCCTTTTTGATCCAAAGAACATTAAATATCTGCATTTATAAAGGGAATAACAGCAAGTGCAGTTTTGCATGGGGCATCTTAATGTGGATTCTTTTTCCAGTTTTTGGTTTCTGTTACGGGTCACCATAACGCTAAGACTTGGCTAGTTGTGTAAAAGATTCCAGCTTCAGGGTGCTCTCTGAAAGCACGTGACTGGCTCCTGGTGGTGTTGGGGACATACTGGTCAGCCTTAGGTGGACCCAACTCCTTGGGTCTACGTGGAGGACCCCGACCTTCCCGCCACATCAGGAAGGCCATGTGACAGCTTCCGTCCAGTGTCCCCCTCACCCCTTTAAAAAAGGAATGTTGTGATATAGGGACAGTGGGGAGGTCAGGTGGATTCTGTTAGAGCTCCTGCAGCACAGATGCCTTCAGTTTTAAGATGTAAAAATATTGTATAATACAGTTTTGTCCCCACACAATTGTACTTGCCAAGCTAGTGTGTTAAAATACTTTTATTTATTTGTTTTGGGCAGTATTAATATAAATATATATATATAAGCATAGTTACCGTTTTATATATTCTTAGCTCATTCAAAGCCATGTATGCTGTAAATGTGCTAGTCTTTAGAATGATGGACAATAAATCACTGACATTAAGCTGGGTCTTGCCTGGTCATTCCTCATGTCAGAGGCTGAGCTGGACAGCCAGCACCACCTGCCTCATCCTGGTGGGCACCATGTTCTGTACACTGGCAAGTGGCAAGCATGGGGCCATCAAGACTAATGCTTTTAAGTCTTCTTGTCACTTAGTTTGAAGCAGAGGGCCAGGAGGGTGTGACTGGGAGCATGGACACTGACATAGACAGTCCCAGCTCCCATCTAAGTTCTGCCATCCATGGGCTGGTGACTTGGAGCAAGTTGCATGACCTCTAGAGCAAAGTGCAGCTAGCAGCAGTAGGTTCCTCCCAAGATGGCTGGGAGGCAGGGGCAGGAAGTACCAGGATAATGTTCTCTATCCATTAAGGGGCTGCAGGGTTCATGTGGGCAGCCTGGCCATCATGGGACTTGTTAAGTGCAGTCACGTTCACAGGACGGTGCCTAGGGACCCCGTAGCTCAGTCCTGGTAGTGCAACACTGAAACATTCCTGACTTTGTGACTTAGTGTGCTACTCCAGAAATGTACGCCCCGGTGCTGCAGGCGCCTTCCCCTTCTCATTGGCCCTGGAAATGGCATCTTACTTCAGTCCCCATTCCTTTGGTTAGTGTGAGCATCAACCATCACTAATACCTTTGCCGATACTTGTCTTTGTGACTATGCTGTCTTTTTCATATCAGTGCTTTTAATATTGGATATCTTCAGCCATGTCTTCTGTCGAAGTATCTTCGGCCTGTTGCTAGCTGTCTGTTGGCTTCCTTCATGGCAAGGACACAGAGGCCAACAGACACAGCAGCTGTAAAGGTTTATGGAGCAGAGGTGCTCAACTCCCTCTGGCTGATGCTCATCCTGGTGAGAGTGCACACTTGTGTGGTGGCCATGGAAAAACACATTTGTTCCTTAAAAACTTAGAATGACCGTCTGACCCAGCGGTGGAGAGCCGTATCTCAGGGATACCTGGACACGCATGCTCAAGGCAGCATTAGGCACAGAAACTCAAAAGTGGAAGAAATCAACAGGTGAGTAAACAGGACACATGCACTGGGAGATTGCCTGGCCTTCCAGAGGCAGGGAACTCTGACACATGCCACGGCATGACAGAACCCTGAGGATGTTCTACTAGGTGAAATAAACTAGCCAAAAAGGGACAAATATGACTCTACTATTTCAAGCACTCATGTACTTAAGAACTCACCATTCAATAAAGAATCTGAAAAGGAAATTATAGTTTCATCAATTTTTTGTGCATCACAAAAAAATTACAGCAGGCATGATGTGCACACCTATGATGCTGAAACTTGGAAGTGAGGTGGGAGGATCACAAGTTTGAGACCAGCCTAGAACACTTAGCAAGACCATGTTTCCAAATAAAATTTTAAAAGGGCTGGAGATGCAGCCCAGTGGGGCTGTGCTTGTGCACCAACACTCTGAATTCAGACTCAAGAACACACACACACACACACACCCTCTTACAGGTCAACAATAAAGACAGCCCAACTAAAAACCAGACTGAGGACCTGAATAGGCATTTCTCCAAACATGACATACAGATAGCCAGTAAGCACAGGAAATACGCTTACATCATTAGCTACTAGGCAAATGCAAATCCAAATATCCAAGTCCCAGATAGGTATCACTTCATACCCAATAGAACAGCTGCAGTCAGAACAAACAGTACTAAGCCTTGGAGATGATGTAGACACCAGAACTCTCCGCATGGTTATTGGAACATCAGATGGTGGTTAGCCTCTGGAAAATTCTGACAGGCATCAAAATGTTAAAGGCGGCATCACTGTACAGCCCTCTAGTCAACTCTTAGGTTTGTACTTGAGAAATAAAGTGTGTCCAGACAAAGCTTGTTTACTGATGTTCATAGTGCCAAAGTAGAAGCAATGCAAAGGTAACTGATGAGCGGCTAAACTTAATTATGGTGTCTCTACTGTGGAACATTATTCAGCAGTAAGTAATGAAGTACAGACATGCTCCCCCTTGATGAACCTTACCAAGGTAGGTGAAATAAGCCAGTCGCAAAATACCACATTGTATATACTCTTATATAACAAGCCCAGAGCAGGCAACCCTGTAGACAGAATGTATGGTAGCAGTTGCCAGGAGAGGAGGGGGAGAAGTGGAGCGACCGCTGGCAGGTAGGAGTTTCTCCTTGGGATGAAAACCTCTTGGAATGTGGTGATGGCTACTCCCTCTGTGGTTACAGCGAAAATACTTAACTGTACACTTCAAGGGTGACTTTAGTGGCACATGAATTTCTCCAGTAAAGGCTCAATAAAGCTCAAACTAAACAGGACAGGTTTTACAAATACATCTTAGTTTATCAGAATTACTGTATCAAGTTGTAGCAGTGAGGCCTAGTTTATTTTTGGTACTGGGAACTGAACTCAGGACCTTGGCCTTGCGAAGCAGGCCCGTGTTGCTGAGCCTGTGCTAGGAGAGCGCTCGCCTGGCATGCAAGGTTACTGGGTCAGTCCCCAGCACCACCAGAACTAAAACCTGTAGACCTTAAATGGGTGTACAGTAGTTACTGAAGACACCCAGGATTTTCCCTTTCCCCATGGAAAAGAGTAAACACAGCAGCCTTCAGTGACAGTATAGGGATTCTCAGATGAACCTTGATTGCTTATCTCCACTGTGGAGATGCTGTGGCTCTTCATTATCTTCAGTGCCAAAAATAAAGTTGGAAACTTAAATTCCTATTTGGCTCTGCTGGATTAAGTGTTGAAAATAAAATTACTGTGATTTTAAGGCTGGAGGTACAGCTCAGTAGAGGTGCACTTGGCCCTGCATGCACAAGGCCCTGGATTCAAACCATATAGTACAGTGTTATGGTCTATATCTAGGTGTCCCCTCAAAGCTTCATGTAAATCATGGGGCGGACTTCTAGAGTTTGTGATTAACTCATGAGCCACTGGGATTATCGGTGTGAGTGCTGCTGGGATTATGGGTGTGAGTACTACACCCAGCCTAAGGCAGATAGTCTGAATGCAACATAAGGGAGACAGATTTGCTCTCTGTTGTTGTTACTGCTACTCCTCTCATTTGCTCTTGCTTTTTGCCACTGCCATGAACAGTTGTTCTCTGCCATGTGCCACTCTGCCTTGGAGCCAAGTGAGTATTGGACTGAAACTTCCAGTGACTGTGAGCTAAATAAACCTTTCCTTCCTTCATTCTGCATGTTGGGTATTTTGTCCCAACAACAAGTGAAAAGCAACTGAGACAGAATTTCAAAATTGGTACCAGGAGTGGGGCTATTACTGTGATGTTGCCTGGCCTTGTGATATAAGAACCTTTGTGATTAATTTGGAAATGTTTTGTGAGACTAGCCCAAGAGACATTCTTACTATATGCTATAAACTATATTGGAGACTCTGATTAGAGCCTGGAAAATCAGAGTACTTGTGGAAATGCTGCCAGTTAAGCTGAGGGTACTTCAATTGAGAACTGCATTGGGAGCTGGACCCAGGTAGTATATTTTGCTTTAGCAGAAATTTGATCTGCATTTTGCTTGTGTTTGGAGATACTGCCTGGGTGGATTAAGAAAAATTTCAGGGCCAGGGAGATAGCTCAGTGGAATAAGTGCTTGCCTGACAAGCACAAGGTCCTGAGTTCAATCCCTGGTACTACCAAAAAAATAAAATCTGTTGGTAAGGTAGCAATTACTGTTGAGGGCTTTTAGCCAGACCTATATTTGAAACTAAGAATGAAGAGTCATGGACCTGCCTTGCTGGCCCCACCCCCCAGGGCACACTGAGATGGCAATTGAGACTGGGCGTGGTGGCGTGCCCCTGTAATCCCAGCTTTTGGGAGGCAGTAAACAGGCATATCACTATGAGTCCAATCTAATAGTGAGACCTTGAACACCCTGTAGACCCTTCCCTAAAAAATTTTAAAATGTAAAAAAGAATGAAGAGCCAGTAAGTTGATACATTTGGCCAGAGAGGTGGCTCTAATAGACATTTGATTGCAAGGATGAAATAGCAGACAATATTATTGTTAGGACAATGTAAACATCACCTGAAGCTTTTCACCTGAAGATGAGTGTATTTAAATCAGGACATCCCTAATTTTTAGTCTTGCCATGCTTTGTAAAAACTAATGGGAAATAAGGGACTGTGATTGTAATAAGTTTTTTAATGTTTATGTTGTCTATATATGTTTATAATCAGGTTAATTAATCAAAGTATTGCGTTTTAACCTTAAATTTTGATCATCTTTTAAAATTTTGTTTTTGGTGCAGGAATGAGTGCAAAAAAATTGTGTATGTAATTGTAACATTAATGTAAATCTAAATACATCAAGACATGTTAACTTTTCACAAATCTGCCATGAAAGACTTTAAGAAATGTGTATGGTTATCAAGTTGACCACGGGTGGACTATAGTGGATTTCTAACGGGTGATCCACTTACTACACCCAGCTGAATTAAACTAGTCTGGGGCTGGGTGCAGGAGGCCCACCTAAGGATTGTTGCCAGCAGCATAAAAGCAGAACAGGAGAAGCTGCTGGAATGCTGTTAGGGACGCTGTTTGGAGAAGCTGTTGGAGCTGTTGGAAGCTGCTGGTTCTCTTGGGCTGTTCTGCTGGAGGACCTTGTCATGTTGGCTTTCCTAATGAACTTTGGAGGAGCTTGGGTCTTCATTGAGCATTGATTCCAGGCTCTGGAGGGGAAGATGTGCACTGCTCAGCCTCATGAAGCTTGTCACATTGGCTTTCTTGATGGGAACTTGGCTTTGCTCATCACTGGAAGAGCTCAGGACCTCTTGCTGAGGATGGCTACAGTACTTTTGGGGGAGCTCTGGTGCTTAACTTTGAGCATTGCTTCCTAGCTCAAGTTCAGATCCCTCAGCTTCCTAGCAGATACTTCATCCCACTGGCATAGACTTCCTAGCTTCCACCACTGACCTTTGGGCCTTTCCAGGACATATCCATGCAGTGGACCTGCGTAAGACTTTGTTGTGAGCTGCTCTAGGCCTCCAGTTCGACTTATGGGAGGCATTGTTATCAGCTCCAGGTTTCCAGCTGGACTCATGCAAGATATTAGGATATAGGCCCTCGGCTGGATTGTTTAGTATTTAGTGTGTGGACAGATTTCCTGCACTTGTGATTCTTGGGTGATTCATTATAAAATATTATTATAAAATGTGTCCTGACTATATTGTTCACCTTGCAAAAACCCCAAACCATGACATGCAGAAAAAAAAAAATCTGAACTTTAAACTTCTCCAGCACTGCCTGCTTTTCCCCTTGGCTATGTGTAGTGAGTACTGTTTCAGTTTGCTCCACTTTCTACTTCAGGAATAGCCAGTCACCTAGCCAGTGTGATTCCCATGGTTTTTACCAATCACAGTGCACAGGCCCAGGCCCAGCCAAGACCAGGCACCAGGGGATCTTGTCCAGGACAGGCAATCCAGGGGAGACCCAAGTCCCTCAGCAGGATCTGATTGTGGACCCTGGTAAGGAAAGTATGCTTTCTCCCTTTTGGGTCTGATGTTAAGGCTCAAGGCATAGGCTGACACTGGCTTTTATGTGGAGAGGATCAGACTGAGAGATGGAAGAGCCCTGGCAATACCATCAGGGCTGGCACCCAGCTGTGCCGGGGACGGGGTGGGGGGTTAAAGTTTTGAGGCCGGTACTTCAGTGAACTGGAGCAAATAAAGCATCTTTTCCAAGGACTCAAACAATTTATTTAGAACCAAGCAGGACAAACTGAGTAAAAGTTTTATCCTAAACTTTTCCAATAAACCTCATCTGCACAGGCTTCATATTACTGTCAGTCACATCAGTGGCATCAAATCTGTGTAATTTTGATTAAAGGGTCAAGTTTGAAAATAACCTTCCCATTCTTTGTGCTTTAGGACAGTCCTCAAAACTGTTCAACTAAAATGATCTTCTAAAAATAAAGTAGGAGCTACATTTCCCTTATACAGATTAAAAAACCAATTCATCTGTTTTTTCCACTGTTGTATAGGGAAAATGGGCCCAACCAAACAGAGCAAAAAGTATTAGCTTTTCTATGTTAATGACCAGAGGAAATCCTTTGTTGGTTTTCATCTTGCCCTCAGCAAAACGGTATCAATATCCTTTTCTTCCTCTGAATCTTGATCTGGCATCCAACTGAAAATAAATGTATACTTTAATCAAATTTAGTGTAACACAATTAAATACAACTTTGGTAAGTGGTGTCAGTCACACATGAAGTAAACGTTTCCAACAAAATCAATTCTCAGAGCTACTTAGAAGAAAAAAAAAAATAAGTAACAAAAATTTCTCCAAAAATAATAGTTCCAGTTAGGGGTGATCAATAAGGATTGTCTTCTCAAACAGAACCCAGACTATGCTTGTCTTGTCCTTTAAACACTCAACATTTAGGTTCTTCTTGAAAACCTAAAATTCCAATTAAGTTTTATTTAGGTTAATATTCAGACATATTTGAACTCTTTAGCAACAGAGAAAAGCAGAAGAGACCTTATTAGGTAACACACAGTCTTGGTGTTAAAGCCCTTCATGTGAGCCACCTTCTAGGCTGATGGGACATTTCTTCAAGTAAGTCTGAGGCAGCCACTTCCTCACGTGGCCAGGACAGAGGAGGCTTCTGAAGTCAGTGTTCCTGTTGGTGTCTGGATGTCCCCCACAGCCTCATGAGGTCACTGGGGGCAGGGTTTTTCAGAGGTGGTTGAGTCTAGTTTGTGACTGGTTCATGTCATAATGCCGGGATTAATGGTATGAGTGCTACACCTGCCCTAGGGCGGGCAGCCTGCATACTAGGTAGGGGACAGACAGAGGCTTGACCAAGTGCTTTCTCTTGCTGCTTTTGTGGTCTTCCACAGCCATTAACTACTGCCCCTCTACCATGTGCCAGCCTGCCTTGGGGCCAGCTTATTATGGACTGAAACCTATGCAAACTGAGTTAAATAAACCTTCCTTTAATTCTGGATATCGGGTATTTTGTCTCAGCAATGAGTAACTAAGAGAGTCAAGCATAAGGCCAGTCTGTAGAAAGCAGTGTCACGCTCAGAAATTCCGCGGGAAGGACTCATTCTGGAGATGGGCCTGGCAGTGAGTCCACCATAGCCTCAGGACAGCCGGCCACTTGCTCATCTGAGCACAACACAGATTACCTAAGGGCCATTTTTGAAAAACAAATCTTTGTATGGGAACCATGGTCAGAGTGGTGTGCTGTTCATACTACAAGAAGACAGCGCACAAACTTGCCATCTCACCTTACCCCGTCTGAAATGGTAAGCAAAGTTACCCACACAATTTGTCATGTTTCTGCATTGCCAAGCCTGTAAGAGCAGCAGCTGTCACGCATGACATGACTCCACCCATTCTGAGGACCAGCGGGGACTCTGGCCTTTGGGAAAGAGTGTAGGACCTGCTAGAGTCTGCTGAGAAGATCCCTGGACTGCTCTTTTCCAATGGCACAGCAAGCCAAGTGCTGAGGAAGTCAGAGCACTTGGACTTTTTATTCTTGATTGTTTGCAATTTCTGTAGGAGGTAGGTAAATTGTGAAAAGCTGTAATTTCTTAATGTTTTTGGAGATCACAGAATAACCTTTAGGCAAATACTTTTGGGGAGTTTACTGTAAATTGTCATCAGATAGGTTTGTGTGGTACAACTCATTATAAGGCCTTACCCTAACAGTTCCAACTTGTCAATGATCTAAGCATGCTTTGAAATATCTGACATATCTACAGATTTCATTGTACATGGGTAACAAAACTATGTGAAGCAAGGGAAGAAAAAATTTCCTCTATGTTAAGTGACAGAAAAATTTGGCAGAGAACCATCACTTGAACGCCAGAAATTAGCAGTATTCTTAGGGCCTCCTTCCACAATCCATCGCTCCAAAATTCAAACATACTGACATATTTTTCTAGCCATCTGGGCAGAAGCGCACATACCTTCGGTCTGGACAGAATCGGTTGGAGCATAACACAAGTGACCTGAGTGCTTGGTGACCAGAGTCCACCCTGCACAGTTCTGTCACCAGCTCTCATTCTCTCACTATATGAACCTCATGGAGTGCAGCACAGCCGGGGTCGGCATCCTGACTGGGTAACAACCGTCAGTGCGGGGTTTTCATGAATGCCACCTAATGTTTAACTCCCTGGAGGACCCATTGTCTCCATCCTTTTTTTCAAACTATGCCGCTGCAACCTAGATAAGACTACTAAGTCACTTGCATATTAAACCCTGTGTAACTAATATTTAACAAAAACTGTTTAAAATCTTTTAAAACACTTACCATTGATCTTTTACACTCAAAAAATGAGTATTTCAGAGCTTTGCAGTATCCTTCCTTCAAGCACTCCCGAGGGGATTTTCCTTCCTGTGACACAGAACAGTATAAATACCTGGGAAGTTTCCTCCCAGAGTACAAAACAACTCTCCTTCTAAGAAGTTCTACTAAAGAGAAAAAGTTATATAAGAAGTGGTTCTGCTGGGGAGATGGCTCAGTGGCATACGTGCCTGCCTGGCAAGTGCAAAGTCCTGAGTTCAATCCCAGTACCAAAAAAAAAAAAGATAGTTAAGAAATGGTTCTTGCTCTTTTCCATCTTGCAAGATGGCGGGCAAAAAAACCTGAGAAGCCAGACACTAAAGAGAAGAAACCCAAAGCCAAGAAGGCTTCTGCCAGTGGTACTGGTAAAAGAGTAAGGTGAAGGCAAAAAAAAGTCTAAGAAGGGGCAGCCAAAGTCCTGTCCTGGTTAGAGGAATCGGTAGATACTCCCAATCTGCTATGTATTCCAGAAAGGCTTTGTACAGGAGAAAGTACACAGCTGCTAAATCAAAGGTTGAGAAGAAAAAGGAGAAAGTTCTTGCCACAATCACAAAACCAGTCAGTGGAGACAAGAATGGAAGTACCCAGGTGGCTAAGCTTCGAACAATACCTAGGTACTACCCTACTGAAGATGTGCCCCAAAAGCTCTTAAGCCACGGCAAGAAACCCTTCAGTCAGCATGGGAGGAAACTTCGAGCTAGCATCACTCCTGGCACCATCTTGATCATCCTCACCAGGCGTCACAGAGGCAAGAGAGTGGTCTTCCTAAAGCAGTTGGCCAGTGGCTTGCTACTTGTGACTGGGCCTCTTAGTCTTAATCATATTCCTCTATGAAGAACACACCAGAACTTTGTCATTGCCACCTCGACAAAAATTGGTATCAAAGTGAAAATCCCCAAACGCCTCACTGATGTTTACTTCAAGAAGAAGTTGCAGAAACCCAGACACCAGGAGGGCAAGATCTTCAATACCAAGAAAGAGAGATACCAGATTTCAGAGCAGCGCAAGGTGGATCAGAAAGCAGTGGACTCACAGATTTTAGCAAAAATCAAAGCGGTTCCTCAGCTCCAGTGCTACCTGTGATCTATTTTTTGCTCTGACAAATGGAATTTATCCTCCAAAATTAGTGTTCTAAATTTCTTACTAGGAACCTAATTAACTGACACATTAAAAAAATGATTCTTGCTTTGTTACAGTGAAAAATTATAACTTTTAGGCATCTCAGAGGAGCTCTTGAGTTTTTGAAAACACTGGTTTCAGTGGAACACCTTTCTTTCATACGTTTATATAAAAATCTAGAAACTGGTATTTTTAGCTCTTTGTGGGTGAAAAGTGTCACTCAGTCACCCTAAAACCTGAACCTTGTTTATGAGGTAGGAAACGCTACCCAGATGCTCACAGGACAGGCTGGGATCATCTCCAGGGAATGTAACCCCATTTTACCTGCTTTGCGGCTATGGTTTTCCCTTCAGGGAAACCAATTCTCCAGCCCAGCCCAGGGACCATTTCCTCAAACCTTTCTTCACTAGGGATAGTCATACTCTCTTAGTTTTCACTATGAAAAAAAGCTCCAGAGTCCCATGCCTGTGGTGCTCCCATTCCTAGGAATACCTCTTCCAGTCTAGGTCCCATATTTCAGTTGTCATTGGCAGGAGTGGTGCAGTTGGCTTCCTTGCCTACCCTGTTCCTCCCAAGACTCAGCACTGCTGCTGATGGCATCAGCTGCTCACAGGAAGGAGAGCGGAGAGATAAAAAGACTAAACATATAAGCTGATGCTTCCCCACACTGTATCTAAGATGCTACCACTTTCGTAAGCTTTCAGCTTATGCTGCCAACTGCCTGGAGGAAAGATCCATCAACATACACTAAAGCAGAGAAATGGAATTTCACCCCCCACCACCACTCCAGTGAGACTGCGCCCCATCTCTAATAGCCACTCTTCCTTTTCAGTCACACACATGGTCGAGCCAGAGTTCTGTGACTGAGATTTCCGTGAGCTACTCCTTGTGACTTAGTTCTAGCTAGTTGACTTGTTTGAGAAATGTGTAAAGAATCAGGGTTAAAAAAGGTTAGTGCTTGGTAGAGAGACATGTCTCTCCTCCCCCACTTCATAAGACCACAAAGCCTGAGCTCCGCTAGGCTAGCTCAGACCACGAGGAAGACAGTAACATCCTATTTTCCCTCACGGTCCCTAGGGCCATATGATCAGCAGTGTATGGGTCCATGGGGGACAGGGAAGCCACCAAGGCCCTATTCCTAAAGATGTAAGAGCAAAGGCAAGAGCTCTACCTCCTTTAAGCCCCTCATACCTATACCCTAATATAGTTCCTAGCCTTTTTGCCTTCTGAGATCAAAATCAGCCAGCGCTCCCCCAAATGGATATGTCCAAGTACAACACAGTAGATACGTAACTCACTGGATTGTGGGGATAGTGGCAGAATCTACTCTCAAGCTTTCCTGCCCCTCCCACAGGTGATTCTTAAGTCAGCAGGGCTGCCAGGGAAGGCTTTCTGCTCCCCAGGAGTCCTAACACTCAGAAGTCTACCTCAGAAATGCCTTTGCACCTGCCTTTTCCTCACGTCATCTCTGAACTCACACCCTTACACCGTTAGCCTGAATTTCTCCAGGTCCCTACAGTTCCTTGACTATCTCACCTAGAAAGAAATATTCGTGTATGTGGGCCTTTTCTCTCCAGTGAGATGCTGCAGGTTTCAGGTGAGTTACAGACTAGCAAGGAGTGAGATTATACCACCCATCTGCCTGAAGATCATAGTAACTCCTTTATTCCAGAAGCTAAGAAAGTCTCAGAGCAGCCCCAGACCTCAGAATCTAGTGGGGAATGGCCTGCAGGTGTAACCACAACACCACCCAAGACAACAGTGGATTGTCTTGACTTGCAAAGCTCAATACTCTGCCCACCATGGCCCTTTCACACTGGCTGAGGGCACCATCAAGGAAAAGCACAAACCACAAACGCACTTCAGGCTGAGGACTGTTCAGCTTCCCATGTTCAGCATCAGTAAGACCATGTGATGGGATGAACAGCAAGCCTCTGCCCAAGGCTTTCAAGCTTTCCAGAGACCCACTTTCTACACATGACAAAAGGCACCCCACTCATCAGTACTGTGTTTGTTCTTAGAGTGCTGCCACTTGGAAATGTGTTCAGCCACTGAAAAAACAAAACAAAAACCCCACATTGCTCTTGCCACTAGTACTGTCTTCCACTCCCAGTTTTTTCCATGAGCCTACTCTATCTTCTGCTCCACTGCTCGCCTCCATGGCATTCTGGGTTGGTGAAAGTCAGGAGAAATCTCATCTCCTCCTCTGACACGGAAGAGACTGCAGCTTTCCTCTCAGGGATCCTAACAGTCTCAGCTCCAGGCCTGCAGGACCCTCTTTGGGCCCCCCCTCCACATCTCCACGCCTCTGCTCCTGCTATGCATTCAGATTCTCCCCAGGATCATAAGAGCTACCACTCCTTTATTTGATAAACTGCTACTCAGCCTTTAAGTCTCAGGCTCAAAGGTCACCTCCTCTGTGAGAAGTGTCCAACTTCTGAGGCACGATCACTTGCGCTAAGTTGGACTCAGTAATTGTTTTTCCTTATAAACAAGTTATTTACTAAATGGCTTACACAGGCCTTAGTATTAGAACTGAATCCATACAAGTGTATGTCTCCCATAAGTAAAAGTTTATGTCAGAAGTTAAATCCATTTTTGTACCACCAGTGCCTGGCACTTACTTGGCCCTTGCTGAACACAGGCACCAATGAATGAAGCAGCAAATTAAAAACATCCCTGAACATGGGAGTCCGAAACCACAAGCATTTCAGTTTCCTCCTCTGTATAAGGAAGCTGGATTTCATAATCTCATTTTTATAACTCTGAAGTTTTATGAGACACTGGGAGTTGAGTTTAACTGGTAAAATCAGTGAATCAGCCATAAATCCTGACTCAGTAGAAATACTGGTAGAGGCTGGCTAACGATTTAGGGGCAGCAGGCATTTTTTTGAAATGCACGCAGCTTTTTGAGAGGACACCACCAAATGCAGAAACTGCATTGTGGGCTTTACGCAGGTTCAAAAAACGAGTCCCTGGTCAAAGTTGAATTTCACTGTGTCTCAGGGCAGGCAGGTCGAGGGCTGACAAACCCTGGGACAGTCGCAAGGGAAGAAGGAGTGGCGGTTACAAGATGGGGAAAGTGTACGCCTAACGTCCGAGAAGGTAAAGCACTTCAACTCTAGAAACCAGTTACTGTAAAACCAACACAAGACAAAAACACAACAGTCCGGGCCAAGTGTACAGAGCAGAAACTGCTGGCCGGTGCCGCGCGCCAGGTCAGGCTTACGGGACTCTAACAACTGTTTATGTGCATTGTCATCTCTTAACACGGTCGAGAAAGCTCTTATTCTCCAGTATTTAGCACGCCCCCAGAGTTCCATAAACGTGTTTTAAACCGAAATGGCTTAATATTTACAAAACCCGACGGGGCAGGTATGGTTATCTCCTATTGAAGGCCAGAAGGAACGGAGACTCCCACAGCCCCGGGATCTGCCACAGTTCAGCAGCTGGACATGTGACCAACACCCCGGTCACGACGGCCACCACAGACCGACAGGGAGACCTTTGCCGAGCCTGCCACCCGGATGCAGGCGCGGCCACCACCCGGAGCGCCCGGCCGCGCTACCTGGAGCACACAGTCCGACTGCAGCAGACATGCCCCCAAGTCCTCCTTCAAACCCGCGCACGCGCCGCCCTCTGGCTTGTCCTCGTAATAACGGGGCATTACGAAGCCTCCCGCCCGCCGCCGTCTCTACCCTCACAGTCTTCAGCAGATACCACCTAGCTGGTGGGCAAACGACGCCCACTGCCGAAGAAACCGGAAGAGGTTCAGGTGACTTCCGGTAGGTCCTCCGCTGTCGGGCGGGGTGGACTACAAGTCCCGAAAGGCATTGCGCGCGCGACGGACGTGGATGTGCATGACGTAATAAGACGCGCCTCCAGCTCTGGTTACGTAGCAAGAAGGGAAGTTAGCCTGGTCGCGCCTGGGCTCAGCTTCTGGGCAGTGGTGGGACAGTAGCTCTGGCTTGAGGCCACACCAGAGCTCCAGGTGAGACCTGATGGCTTCTGTGCCCGTGTACAGGAGTTCAAACAGGAGTCCTCTCCTCTGGCAGTTCGTGGCAGGTAGTTAAGGCAATTAGGCCGTGACCATTCCCGCGGCTGGCCCTGGAGCGCTGGGCCACAGTCGAGTTGCTGGATAAAATCAAGGACTCACATTAGAGGGACAGAAAAAGTAATAATTTTTAATATAAGCGTGTCCGAGATACTGCATGCGCCTCATTCTTTGCTAATTCGAAATTCCAGTGTAACTAGGTGGACTGTATTTTTATTTGCTAAACCTGACAGCCGTTCCTGAAACCCCGGGCTACCGGGGAAGCACCAGGGCAGGGCCGGGCAAGGCGCCGCTGGAGTCCCGGAAGCTTGCGAAGTGGAGTGGGGGGCAGGCCGCGGGTGTGGGGGTCGGGGGGTGACCTGTGCTCTCCCGCCTCCGAACCGGCTGGACAGGACTCCCACACCGTCACCCCATTACTATTCTGGGTAAAGCACTATGGAGTTTTGCTTTTTTTTTTTTTTTAATCACATTCTAATGAACAGGTGTACGCTGATGGACCTGAATAACATTGCTTTCTAATCTTCAGGGTTTAAATGCTTGATGACTTAAAAATCAGAATTTTGGGCGAGAGTTCCGGTCTTGGCGACGTCACAGTGGTGCCTCTTAGGGAGCTCACTTTGGCTTCCTGTGCCTCTTTGCTTGTCCTTTCCGAACAGTGGTTGCCTGGGAGGGCTGAGGATAGAGCGGGGTGAAGCGTGAGAAGCGCAAGGATAGTGATTAAATGTTGTTACGTGGTTCTGAGGGCGTGGCCCTGTCGCAGCTAGAACTGCGGTCTGCAGTTTTCAAGCCCCAAGACGCCTCAGCCCGTTCTCTTTTGACCCCAAACCCCTCAGAGGGTGGAAAAAACCATAAAGTGACCTCCTTCCATGCTTAATAACTTGGAGGAGGAGTTGCTGGTAGTCAACAAGTTTCTCCGGATTATATGTAAAAGCAGTCTTTTGCTTCCATCTAGGAAGATGTTACCGAGTACTGCAATGAATTCCTCGATGCACGGGAATGGAGTCTTGAGTTCCAGGGATGCAGCAAGACACACGGCTGGAGCAAAGCGCTACAAATACCTCAGAAGGCTTTTTCGTTTTCGGCAGATGGATTTTGAGTTTGCTGCCTGGCAGATGCTCTACCTGTTCACTTCCCCACAGAGAGTTTATAGAAACTTTCATTACAGGAAGCAGACAAAGGACCAGTGGGCCAGAGATGATCCTGCTTTCTTGGTCCTGTTAAGTATCTGGCTCTGTGGTAAGTCTTCATTAGTTTATCTCCCATAGAGTCAGAGAAAGAATGAACCCTTTCAGAGTGGGCTTGTCATGTGGAGGATGTTTTCCTATGTAAATATGTTGTGGGTCTGAATTTGGGGATATGTGTAACTTTTTCCTTTTCCTGAACCCTAAAAAATCTCATAAGAAAGAGATGTATTCTTCCATATCCCAAGCAGATGCTAGAGTAGGTTAAATTGCGACTTCAGGATTTGAAAAGCAAGGGATAAGATTCACTGTGTGTCTTTTAGCTACTGCAAACTGATACCCAAATTCCATCTTGCCATGAAAAGGAATATCAAGATTGGAAGTTGCATTTCACAATTAGGCAAACCCAGAGAGTTCTAAAAGTACAGGTGGGAACTTGAAAACCTGCTTGTACGTTCTCCAGTAGTATATTGAATGAGTGCCAGTCACCTGTTAAACTGTAAAGTTTTCAAGTGTGTAGGGTGTGTTTCACCTTAACCTGATTTCTAAATGTGTGAGGTCCTTCTCTATGCCAAGGCAAGAGCCCTGCTCAGTAAGTTTCATAAATCTGCATTCCAAAGGGATTTGCATTTCTCCATCAGTTACATAAAACACATCTTTGGGGTTTTCTTTCAGTGTCTATGTGGGAATCTGGTGGCCAAATGTATCAGCTATCCATTGCTGAAACAAAATATCTGAGTTAACCTAAAAGGAGGAAATGGGGTTTTTTTGGCTTATAGTTTAGAGATTTCAGTCCATGGTCATCGGCCTGTGGTGAGGCAGAACAACGTGGTAGAGAGTGTGCAATGCAGCAGGGGCTGTTCACCTCATGATGGTGGGTAGTAGAGTGACGGGGAAGGCTCTGTGAAGCGGGGATCTTGATATCCCTCTCCAGGGCACACCCTGAAGAGCCTACCTTACCTCATAAAGGTTCCATCCCCTTCCAGTAGCACCACAGGCTGGCAGCCAAACTTTTAGACATAGCCCTTCAAGGGACATTGAAGGTTTACACCAGAACACCAAGGAATGTGTCCTGTAGCCCCAGAACCTAGCACAATGCCTGAGTGAATCTTGTAAATCTTTCTTTCAGTGTCCACTATAGGATTTGGTTTTGTGCTGGACATGGGATTTTTTGAAACAATAAAACTTCTCCTGTGGGTAGTATTCATAGACTGTGTGGGCGTTGGCCTTCTGATATCAACCTTAATGTGGTGAGTACCACTATCTTTGGTTTTTTAGATATGGTAGAGTGTGTATTTGTTTCCTTCAGAGATGCAGTAGCTGATGGAAAATGAAACCAAGATAAAGTAACTGAAATGATTAGTCTTGCTGCCGAAGTGTGTTGGTGCCACTATCAGGAAATTCTCTTAAGGAGTGTTCAGTATTATCAGTGTGGCCAATAATAAAAATAATTATGTCATAGGAACCAAATCCCTGATTTTACAAAAATGTTATGCATTTATCAACCCTGGCTAAGTTGTGTGGTTGCACTATTTTCTACATTTGTCAGTGGGTACAACTCCAGATGTAGGGGAGGGTTCTGTCGTGCTCAGACCCATGTAGATCTAGATGATTATTTTATGAGATCTTACTTTGAATCTATGATATTAGGTGAAGTGTACTGGAAAAGAATTTTTAAAAAAATCTGTAGTTCTTTCCTGCTAAGAATCTCCCTCTCCTCTCCTCTTCCCCCTCCCCCCCCCCTCTCCTCTCTCTGTAGTAAAAGGGCTCCTCGTCTAACTTTGTCTGGGGTTGACTGACCACCAACCGTGTTCCTAGGGTAGATCTTCTGTTGGCCTTTCCTCCTGGGGAGCATGCTGCATGGACTGGCCTGCAGGCTGTGCGCGGTGTGTGTCACCAGTGCCTGAGCAGGCGCAGTACTCAGTGTTGACCCAGGACACTTGGAATGTTTTAGTCTCAGAATGACCCAGGTTCAGTTGCCAACACAGGAGTCTACATAGCTCTAGACTCAGTCTCTTTTGTCAAATTCAGTGAACAGTCAGTTTTGTCACACTCTGTAGAGCATGGTGGTGTGATAAGTACGTGGTACATGTTAAGTGCTTGATATATGGTGGCTATTACTATTTTAAACAAGACTGATCTCTAATGATACCAACCTTTGATTTGCCTTTGTAACTTCTGACCAGTACCGTGCAGCTTCTGTGTGTGCTAGGTCATTAATAAGTGCTGTGCACCCATGATCTAAAATTAAAACTGCTAACAACTGCTCACGCATTCACTATCAAGGTAGCCATGGGGAAGACAGTACGTGAAGAAGTCAGGCTGTCAACAACTTAGCTTGCTGAGTTTGCAGCAAGCAGTGTGCTAGGCATGTGGCAAGTCTAGTGGCCACAGAGCCTGAGTTACCCTGGAGCTCAGCACCTTATGCAGGAGTCTGTCTCGAGGTTTCTGTTACAGACAAGAGCTCAACATACTGGTTTTGGAAATCCATGTTGTACTGTGAGTCATGTGAGGAACTAGGAATAGAAGTGATTCTGTGTAAATCTGGTCATCTCAGAAGCACCACATGAACTAACATCAAGTAGCATTTTAGGAACACGGGATTTGGGGCACCAGGTGAACAAGTGCAGAGGCATAGAAGTGTGGAGCAGCATGCTAGGGCAGGGGAAGAGGGTGACACTGGGTAGGGAGAGATGAGAGAAGTTGGCTCTGGGGCAGGTCAGAAAGCAGAGCACCGCATGTGTGGCTGGAGGAGAGAAAGAGGCAGCACAGCCTGAGCTTGCAGGCTCTTCCAGAGGAGGCCCCCCAAGAGCCACCTCCTGCCCACCCTCTGGCCTCTGCCTCTGCTACTCTCACCATTTGTGTGGTCCCTGCTCTTCCGTGGGCTTTGGCAGCTCCACCCACCTTCCTGCCTTCCCCTGCAAGCTCAGGCTGAGTGCTGAACATTTGGCCTTGGGCATGTAGAGCCGGGAGCTCAATTTCTGTTGAGCAGAAACAAAGATCACGGGACAATGAGGCAGGGGACTCAGTAGTATGGCTGAGATGGGTGACTGTCACAGGTGGGTGGGGAAGCCAAGTAGCCTTTGTGCCCACTGACCATTTGGCCAGAGGGGCTCCCCAGGAGCTGAGCACAGGCTGCTACACACATTTTTGGCTGTGGACAATTCCGTGGGTACCCAGTGTGCAGGGAGCAAGTCACAGCTGTTAGCGTTACTATCTCCTTAAACATTTATGGGCTCTGTTTTGGGCAACTTTTGGACTCTTAGCTCTTTATAAAATGTGTGATAAATTGGAAACTGCAGCCAGCCTACTGTGCTGTGGGACACTAGAACTCAATCCTCGTGTGTCTGTACCTCACTGCCCTTTATCCACATCCCTCCGTTGTCCTCACCTTTCCTACCCCCCTTTCCTACTCGCTAGGGACCACTTTTCTCTCCTTCATGAGATCAGCTGTTTTGTCTTTCACCTCTGAGAACACGTGGCACTGCCTGCCTGTGCCTGGCTCATTGCCCTCATTCTGTAGACTTAATTTGTGTGTTCTTGGCTGAGACAGGATGTTTAGGTACGTTGTGGTGTCCAGGTGAAGCACTATTATTTTTGACATTTTTAGATAAGTACAGGACTGTTTATTTTACTATACCATGTTCTTTGTTTTCTGTTCTTATCTCTTAAGGAAGAGCCTTCATTGTATCCTTGATTTGAAATGCAGTGACACATAAGGAGGTACATTGACTTTCTCCAGTTATGTTTACAATAAGTGATCAGGTTGGCTTTTCTTTGAAGAGCTGCTTGCTGGCCCCTGGGCACAGTATTCACTCAGCACTGTACCACACTGTAGCAGGCCCGGCACCCAAGCAACTGTTCTGTGGCCAGATGCGCTGCTGGCCACTTTGCTTTCTTTCATCCTACTTTCCTCATCCTACTTCTTTTAGTGGGAGGTTGGCACAGGTTATAGACCTTGAGTATATATTCTGTTATTCTTTTGGTAACATCAGTCAGTGGTCTGGCTTTAAGCATCATCTACACTCTAATGAGCTTTTTGTTTTGTTTACAAATGGAACCAGGGCCCTCAGCTACATCCCCAGCCCTTTTTCAGATTTTGAGATGGGGCCTTGCTAAGGCACTGGTAGGCTGGGCTGGAGTTTGCAGTCTCCCACCTCAGCCTCTCAGAGTGCTGGGATTATGGCAGCTGAGGCACTGGTGAGTTTTTCTCTCCACTGTGGGCCCTGGACTGTGCGCTTCATAGGCAGCTCCTCCCTGCATCCTGATAGGTGTCTCCGGCGCAGCAGGGCCATCCGAGGCTCCCACACACTCCTCCACCCTCCTGTCCCTGGAGCCTGCTCTCACCAGCACGGCTGTCAGGAAGACCAGGTCATAGCATTTGCTGGTCACTTCTTGCAACTCCTGTGGCTTCTCTTCATCAAGAGGAGAAATAAGTCCTTAATGGCCAGGGGCCCCATAATGTGGCTCTCCTGCCTGATTCCACTGCCCACTCAACATCACACTTGCTCATCCTATCCTGAGAGGCCAGGCACTGCCCCCCGCTTGGGTCCTCACCTCCTGGTACTTTGTGACCTTCACATTTGAGAGCACATCACAGGTACTGCCTATGTTCTGGCAGTCTTCTTCCCCAGCTGAAGGCGGTTCGTGATTGTTTTCATCCTGGGGCCTTTGCACGTGCACACAGCACTCTTCCTCCCCTCCATCCTCCTTGTTCCTTCCAACTCTTCTGCCCTTTTGCTAAACTTGTCACTTTTTTTTACTCCTGTTAATCCCTTTTCCTCCCTCCTCTCCTATCTTGTTGCTCTTCTTATTTGAAAAAGACCCCCTACTTCCTATTGCTTTTCATTTTGTTCTCACATTTTTTGGGTTCCTCCCATAAGAGAAACCATGTGCCATTTAAACTTTTTTTTTTTTGCGGAACCGGGGATTGAACTCAGACCCTTGTGCTTGCCAGGCAAGCACTTATTCTACTGAGCCATCTCCCCAGACCCAGAAAGGTTCATCTCTTTTTTTTTTTTTTTTTTTTTTAAAGG
>NW_004524628.1:5218175-5249505 GCF_000260255.1 Octodon degus
TTTTTTTTTTTTTGGCAGAACCAGGGATTGAACTTGGACCCTTGCGCTTGCCAGGCAAGCGCTTATTCTACTGAGCCATCTCCTCTGCCCCACCATTTAAAGTCTTGCATCTGACTTTCTTCACTTTCTGCGTGGTCTCTAGGCGAAGGCAGAGACCTCACTGCTGCCCTTGGGAAGTCAGATGGTGTGTGGGCCATGGAAGCTGGGATTGGTGAGCCGAGTTCGACGTGTTAAGAAATGTGCATTTTGCTCCTCAGGTTCATCTCTAATAAGTACCTGGTAAAACGCCAGAGCAGGGACTACGATGTGGAGTGGGGTTATGCCTTTGATGTGCACCTGAATGCTTTCTACCCACTCCTAGTCATCCTGCATTTTATCCAGCTGTTCTTCATCAACCGTAAGTAGCAGTAGCTTCCTAGTGTGTTGACAGATGTGTGTACGGATAGAGACTCACTGTCTACATTTCCTTTGGCAGATGTTATCCTGACAGACACATTTATTGGCTATTTAGTTGGAAATACTTTATGGTTGGTTGCAGTTGGCTACTACATCTACGTGACCTTCCTGGGATACAGCGGTAAGTGTCCCTCCAGCCCTGGGCATCCAAGAACCTGTCGGGGAGGAAGCGCTATGGCAGCAGGGTGGGACGCAGTGTGCTGCTGTCTGCCTGGTGGCACGGTGTCGGAATGCTCTCATTTACTTCTAGCAGCCCTGTGACTCAGGTTTATTTGTTCATCATTTTCAAGTGAAAGATGTAGTTTGCCCCTGGTCCCAAGCAGGAAGTGGTCCATCTGATGGACCATTTCCTGATTTTAGGGAACCACACTGAGTCACCTCTTACCTAGGGAATATGTTCAGATTTGTTCTTAAATCCTGCTTTCAGGTCATCTTAATATGATCAAAGAACACGCTTATCCTAATTCGTATGTATGTATAGATGTGTGTCCGCGCGCACAGCCTTGGCGTGCCTGTTACTCTCATGGTGGGCACCTCCCCGTATCACTGACCTTAGCTCTGGTATCTCCTCTGGTCACTTGTGCCCACTCTGCCCCTGAGCCAGGGACCCTTAATCCCCTCATCAGATTCCCTCATGAAGAGACCGTTTCTAATCCAAGGCAGAGGTTTGTGGGTTTTGTATTCAGGTTTGTAGTGAATTTTTAAGTTGTGATCAGTGCCACGCTGCAGATCTGCGGGTTCTCTGAGTGGGCTCCGGGACACTGCGCAGCACACTTTGAGTGCAGCTGGCCTCCCTCCCTTTAGGAGCCTCCCCCGTGAACTCTGGGTCCAGCTGGGTGTGGTAGGGCCTAAAAGTCCCAGTGGGTAAGAAACGTGGGTACTTAGGGCAGATGTTTTGTAAAACAGAGCTTTTAGTTCTTCCCTAAAGCGTGGGTGTGATGTTTTTCGCACAGGGTAATGTCAGATAGCTAAACATTCATTCTTTCGCATAATGTCTTCTGTTTTTACTTTAAGATAGGCTTCTGAGGCTGGGGGTGGTGGTACACTCAAGATGCCAGCCTGGGCAAGTCAGCAAGACCCTGTCTCAAAGTAACAAAAAGCTGGGGACATGGCTCACTGGTAGAGTGCTACCTGGCATGTGTGAGGCCCTGGGTTTAATGCCCAGCACCACAAAGCAAAGGCCCCTGCGGCAGTCCCTCCCAGCACTTCCTAGCCGTGGGTCCTGTGTGCTCGCGCCCAGCCGTGCCTGCAGCAGTGCTGCTCCCCACTTCCTGTCAGGCCTGCATGAGAAGGAAGCTCACAGGGAGCCCTGGGAACCCCACATCAGAGGCGGCACCTTTGAAAGCCGCGCTCCCTGTGGCCCCAGGTGTTGCCGGGAGCTGTCTTGTAGAGTGGTCACTCAGTAGTCCTGTTTCTTTCCTGATTTCTTTTCCAGCACTGCCATTTTTGAAAAACACAGTGATTCTTCTCTACCCCTTCGCACCGCTCATTCTGCTGTACGGGCTGTCGCTCGCGCTGGGGTGGAACTTTACCCATGCTCTGTGCTCTTTCTACAAGTACAGAGTGAAGTAAGCGAAAGCCCGGCTGTGGTGTTCCTGTAAAACCTGTAAATAGGCCATCTCTGTAGATATCTTAAAGGTGTAAAGTTTACAGTTTGAGGAGATATATGTTAACACTGTTGATAAGTGCATTCCTTGAAACTAATGTACATTTCTGTAATAAATATTTTTTAAACTACAGTCTGCATATTTGTAGCATTTATAGTCACAGAGCTGTATTTAAATGCTAAGGGCCTGAAGAAATAGAAACGGGAAGCCTTTTACTATTCTGAGAGAATGTGGTAAGTCACCCACCTGTTACTGACCACCTGCCAAGTCTCCCCATTTCTACAAGGGGGTTAAGGGCCCTCAGCTTCCCGCCATACCCTACAGGGTAGCTCACAGGAGGCCCTGACCTGAACAGCATTTTTTGTGGGGGAAAAAATCAACAAAAAGGGCCCCCCTCACGTACACTGGAGCAGTGCGGCTGATGGATCGGCCTGTGCATGGTAGTGCAGTGCTGACAGTCACTGTCTCAACAGAGCTTTTCTTCTAAAGACTTCCCAGAATTCAACCAGAACTCAAAGAACCTACTCTTCTTTATAACTGAAAATAAATCAACTATTATATCAATTCTAAGCAATTAAAAAAAAACAACCACCTTTCAGTTCCACCTAGCTTTCCTGAAGGAATCTTCAACTCAGCGTGGCTTTTCAGAGTTCTTTATTTCCAATACACATGAACCGCGGTGGCACAGAAACAGGGATGAAAGGCACAGTCGACAGGACCAGTTCTTAGGATTTCAATTATAGCAGCAAACTGGAAAATAAATAACCTTCCTTTAAAAATCCAACAGGTACCTAAAGTATTACTAAATCTATTAACTGTCCAACCCATGAAGACATTTTAAGGAAAATATGTACAATACATTTGGAAAGAAAGATCTGGTGGAGGCTGGCTCACCCAGGGATGCTCCAGAATCTCCCAGACACAGAAGAAGTGTGTGGAACAGCGCGCTTCAGTTCTCGTTCCACAAATGAAACATAATCGTTAGGCTTAGCAGATTCTAAATCTTCCTTAGAAAACGTACTGTGTCTACTGAAATGAAAGTATCAAATCTGCTGGCAGTGCATCTTACAGTACTGTCGATATCAGCCACTTTTAAGGCTCAGAGACTATATCTTCAAAGGTATCTTCACCGAATTGGAGCAAACACTGCGTATTTCAGATAAGGAATGGAATGCTAACCGAGCTGACCTACTGAACCTTTATTCTAGAATGATTTGCTAACATAAGGAAACCACTAAGAGCAGGATACCCTCTCTGATGTCCAAGAGTATGAAAATGTTCCCCACGAGGAGCAGTCCTTCCTTCAGTTTTAGCGCCGCTGTTCTTTACATTTTACTGCAGCGTTAACCAAGCGGACCCACCCTGGCACAAGGGCTTCTCTGCAGCGCTTCCTTTGCTCCCCTAAATAAGGTCGCCTTCCCCTCGGCCCAGCACACGATCGATCGGGGCCAGCTCTTTCCCCTTTATTCGTTGACAATGATCTATGTAGCGCCTGAAAACTGGAGGAAGGAGCGTTTCAGGTAAGAAGAGTTTACCTAGCTAGTGGTGGTGATGTAGAGCTACCTGTAACAAAATCCTTGATTTGGTTGCTGGTTACAAAATGGTAATACTTTTAGCATTGTATATTCACATGCATGAAAGAAAACAAATAAGCATACTAGTTTTCATAGCATATATCAGTTAAGATTAACTTAAAATTTTATCACTATTAAAATTTACATACTATAAATATTGGTACATAGCTTGGGAAAGTTGCCTTTTCTATAGAGAGACTGGATTGGCTATCTAGGTTCCCTTACAATGTGAAGAGATGACTATGACACGAATTTGTGATCTTCTGATAGCCTTGATAGCCTAATTTTCTCTTACGTAGCTCTGTTGATCTTACCTCAAGGGTATGGCAATGTAGTAATGAGCACAAAAATTAATAGATAAACCAAAATAAAAACAAACTTCCCTAGCAGGTAACAGCTTAGAAGCAGAGAGGTATGTTGGAACACATCAAAGTATAGTAATTGGGTTGGCATAAATACGGTTTGGCCTGTGTTAGGTAAATTGATTTTAAAAATAAGCCCCCCATACAAATTATCTAAAATCTGCGTAAAGGCAGAAGTTCTTTCTTTTAATTTGGGATGTCCTCTAAAATACCACTGTTCACCATTCTTATGTGTACTTCAGAGCAATCGCTAAGTCAGTATAAACGCCTCATGTAGGAAAAAACTCCTTACACTTCCACAGTCTCATTCCTGCAGCTCTTTTGTAAGATGCTGGCAAAATGCTACAGCTTTTACTAAGAACCACTAATGAAGATTCAGATTTCTGGCCGAGAACATTCTAGCTGAACCCAGGGATATGCTTTGCTAGTCAAGGTTCTACCCATGTGTTGATTAAGATAAAAATAAAATCCAGCATATCATCAAGAATCAAGGATGAAGACTTCTCTTTGCTGTTTCAGAGATGTGCATTCATTTTCTGTTGCTGCAGGACAACAAACTGGAAATCTAACAGCTCAAACCACCACGCAGTCATCTCAGGGCTGCAGGTCAGAAGTCAAATAGGCCAAGTGCGTGTAGTTTAGTGTCCCCCAAAGCTGGAAGCCCAGTGCTGGCCATGCTGGGCTCTGCATTCGAGCCTGCTTTTCAGCCTGTGAATGAACCTGTACCCTGCCCTGGGTTTCCATGGCCACCGGGCTGCAGGCTCACTTTGCTGCCTGGCAGCCAGAGCCCCTCAGCTCCACACCCACTCTATTCCGTCTCATGCAGCCCCTTCAAACTGGCAAGGAGGTTTTGAGCCATCCTTTGAGGAGACTGCTTTGGAAGAACATTGGATTAGTGACCCCCGATCATCTCCCTCTGCTCTGTGTAACACAGCATGATCATGGACTGTACAGTCCCAGCCATGCTCAGGGAGAGGGAATTCTATCCTACATGGTCACAGGCTGGGGGTCATGTTCTGATTCTGCCATAGCACAAATACACACTGCTGTAGTTGCTCCAATATGCTGTTTGCAAATAGCCGAACTTTCCTTCGAGAGAGAGCATTGTTGGGAGACGATTTTGTTTTTCCATATTCTGAAAGATGTAAAAGAAACCTTTACAACTTTGCTGATGGCTTTTTAAATAATCACACCTACTTATTCTTTACAGTGCAGCCACTGATTTGAAAAGCCAGAGTCTCTCTGTTTTAAAGACTCCTCTAATGGCCAAATACATATCTACATGTCTAGCCCACATGTTACCTGTTTGGATTAACTTTTTCTAATGTTTTCAAACACTATCTTAACTACATGGTATGATGCGGAGCATGCTAAGACACCTGAATCTAACAAAACTAACACCTTGGACCTTGCCCCCCTAATGCACATTTGCATTATAATATATTCCTGTCTGCTTTTAACCTATCAATGAATTCTGGCTACTAAAATATCACATCAGCACTCAGCACAGTACTGCCCAACAATACTTCCTGAACTCAAGGGGACTCCTAGACCCATTAGCACAGGATTCTACCTTCTCCTACTCAGTTGCTTCAGCAATAATCTCATATGCTGAAAGCCAGGGCCAATATTTTATAATAAAAGGGTATACCTCTTTCTGAAGAAATTTGCATGTGGGCACTGAAATAAGGAAACTGGAGAAGAAAATAAAAAGTAAAGAAAATGAGAAATCTAAAGTTCCTTTAAAAAAAAAAGTTCTAACTGGACTTTGCTATAAGCAACATTATTGACATCATCATGGACTTTCCAGTCAAGAAAAGTAAAAACTATTACCACAGAGTGACAGAAATAACTGTACTATGTCAGTGTCTCCTACCTTTTCTCCTCAGTAACACTGCACAGAAAATGATACTGCTTGGTGCTGTCTGCGGTGCACACTGGGTAGCCAATGAAGTTCCTCCAGGCCGGACGCCGTGGCCCAGGCCTGAGCCAGGGCCTTGCAAAGCCCAGCGCATGAGAGCCTACAGCAGCCCCTTGGGTTGTCAGAGTGGGGAACTGATGCCCAGCGCATACCTTCACTTCGGAAAGATCACTGCTGAGCTGATGAAATTGATAGCAGTATTTGGAATTGAGTATATTAAGAGTAATAAACACTTTTAGGACACATGATTTACTTGCAAGTTCATAATGCAATGCAGTAGAATAAATCATTCTGGAAAACCAACTTGTATAATACCTTTCACCAAAAATCAGTATTACAATTTTTTCTTTAAAATTATACCCGTTATCACTCATACAAGAACATTACATAGAAAACATTTTGTCAGAACTCAGCAAATGAGAGCAGATATAAAAGGATCAAAAGGACAAAATGCATTTAACTCATGTATTAAAGACAAAGATGAAAAAAGAAAAGAGTTTCTCATCTTCACCCAGAGGAAATGGTAGGCGTCGACTCGCCAGTGATTTTGGTCAAATGTGTCACACCTGTGTGCTGAGAGCCACCCCACCGATCTCTTGTGGCTGTGCACCATACACAGTACAGTAACAACCCTCAAGCAGGATGTTGGTCTTTAAAATCTTGGCTTTAAAGAATGACAAATGCCTTTGAAAATATTTTTTTCAGAGTCGCTATTATTAGAAAAGTACTTCAGTTAAGAAATCCATCTATATTCAATCTTAAATGGCAGTGCATTTGAAAAATGGCATTGATTTGTAATGTTTGCACTTTCAAAGAAAAAATATAGAAAGAACTTAAAAAAGCAAGGTAACGTCTTCAAAAAAAGTATTGATTCCAAAATTTACTGCACAAAAATATGTACTTCTTAAGTGTTTCTAATAAATTAACTCCATAACATTTGTATGTATATATATTTATATATATAATCCCTGATAATCTATAAAAGAGGGCCCATAATAAAATAAATGAACTTCAAAAGTACCCCCTTCATAAAATGTATTTAACATTATTTTTCTCAAATTTAAGGAATGTAACAATATGTACAACTCTTATGTATTAGTATAATACTAAAATAGTACAAGTCATATTAACAGGCTGTCATAATTCTAAAATGTTTCAGTCAAGTTAAAATTGGAGGACGGTGTGACTTCAAATGAATGCAATTATGCATGGGTGATCCACTCTCCAAGTGGAAATAACAATCATCTTATCTACAGTAGATTTCACAAGAGGTAGTGTTCAAGTTTAAAAAGTACATGCTTAATTATCTTTAATTGATAGATTCAGATGAAAAATGTGTTGATCTCTTAGATGATCAATTGGTGATCTTTTTAATATGAATCTGAAACACAAAAATAAATGTGTAAGACCATTAATTCTCAGTTTCAAAAACAGTCTTAGATGCAAAATGAAAATGTAACCAAATAAAGCAGTACCTAAGGGACTTCACTGCTTTAGTACATTCTTACCTCATTAAGAATGGCCCAAACAGCAGAATTCTGAATAATTGAAAGTCGAAAGGCTGCAATGGGATTCAGACTGGGGTCCACTATTCCTTCTGCCAAGCCATTCTCAAATTTTCCTTCAAAACAAAAACAGTACTCATTGGACAGTCTGAGATAAACACATGAAGTCACTGCTTTAAGGCACAAAAGGAATACACCAGGCATTTCTAGTAGATATCTAAGCGGGGATAAATGACTTCCCTTTTCCACTTTAATTCAGCTTTTAATATCTCATGAAATAGTGTATGCTTAAAAAGGGGCAACCTACTTCAGGCAGAGTGGACCTATATGCTCACTCTAAATTTTAAAAACCAAACAAGCATATTTGTTCTTATATCAATGATGGTTTACCTATAGGATGTTAGTATTGTGACTTAGTCAAAGTTTACCAAAACACAGTCTGTACCATCACTCAGGCTGACTGCTTGGAAAGCTAGGCCAGCAGTCCCAAACGTCAGTGATTAAACCGCAGTGCTTGGCTTCACGCCACATGTGTTCCCACCATAGAAACATCTAGAAGGAAGAACTAATGCCCTGTCTACATAGTTCCCTTAAAAATCTCCATGAAACACAATGAGCTTTAAAGAAAAAGCTCTCCTATAGGAATAAAGACCAAGAATGTCTATAAAAGCTTAGGTTATGTGTCTGATCAAATTTTTCTTGCTGTAAGGAATACGAAGTAATAAAATACTGTTAGAAAAGTGCTAAGAAAATGGTTCCTTTTGGACTCAATTTCTTAGACTTTTCCACAAAGAAACCATCTTCATGGACCAAGAGGAAGATTGGATAGTAGGTAGATGCTTACATATAGAAAGAGAAAATCAATTATCACAAATTCTTCATTGATGAAATTTACTACCTAGTAATAATTAAGTACAATTTTTTATAATAGAAGTGTGACAAAGAGGTACAACTTTTTCTTGGGACAACTTCATTTAAACGATTTCAAAATTAGGATCTATTATCAAAACTCAGCCCACACGTTTGTCTGCTGATGCTCATCTATGACATTTTACATACTTGACCTTTGGAAATGTCCTCCCATACAGCCCAGGTATGACCAAATACTAACACCAAATTCCAAATAAGAGATTTTTTTTTTTTAAATTTAGTACAGGGTCTCACTACGTAGATCAGACTCAGTGATTCTCCTGTTTTCAGCCTCCCAAGCACTGGGATTACAGCCGCATACCACATGCGCAGTCTTAATCGCTGTCCCAGCATGCCCCAGGGGTGGGGCAAGCACAGCATGCTGGGGGTCAAACCCTGGCTGCATCTGCCTAAGCAGGTGCGTTAGTCCGCAATCTGGCCAGCCCTCAAATAGAGGATTTTCAACGGCACACATTCATCACTCAAAGTTATTTATAGAGTTCTTTTAGCTTTTTCTCTCTGATTCACTGTCTAGTATATCATTATTACATTACAGATGAATAATTTCTAACCAAAGGTTCCTTGTAAGCCCCTGTCCCCTGCACAGGTAGGTTCAGAAGTGTGGGAGTCTTTTTATTTGCCCTGAGGTCCAAAATTGCTGGTGGAAGTGCAGTTTTGGCTTAAAAAATAGAATCCACCATAAAAAAAATACATACACTTCAGGAAAAGAAACATTTGCATAAATATTTTAATACTAAATTTAATGAGATATGAAAATCCTATCATGCATATGGACAAAGTCAATTTATCAGGAGTCAGTATCATATGCATTAAAATGTTTATGCAAATGTTATTTTCCTGAAATATGTACACATTTTATGGTGGCTTCTGCATCTACTGTAAATTCGTGCAGGATGAAAATTTTGCCTGACTTCTGACAGTGTAAGAAGAGTATAAAGAGCCTTTACTTAATAAACAATGTTGCTGTCACCAAAATGACTGCAATGTAAGTTTTACATACAACACTTTTATTTTGTAATTTTAGGTTGAATTTCATGAAGACACATTAACAACCTTGCAGCACAAAACAATTTTCAAAGTCATAATAATGGTTGAGGGCAATTTTTCTCTTCGGAAACACTACAATCTTGGTCCCAAGCCTAAACCACCCTAGTAAGACTCTACCACTGCTAAGCCACTGCACTTTTCTGTGGTAGGAGAAGCCATTATCAGTTCTGAGAATTTTTGTCAGCCTAGCCTGTGCTTTCTTGGAGATGTGGAAAGGGTCATCCTGGACATGGCAGCGCCCCAGCCCTCCTCTAGTGTCTTGATCCCCCAGCAACTGCGAGCTAAATAAACCTTTCCTTCCCTCATTTTGAGTGTCGGGTATTTGTCCCAGCAACAATAGAAAAGTAAGACAGCTTCCAATGTCTTCAACTCTTCAAGCAGTTGTTGCTGATGGCCTCGTCTTAAGAGTTTACCTTTCTCCGTACCCATGTCTGCAATTAAACAGGATTCAGTTAACTCATGCTTGGTGTTGTCTTGCTTGGTTAATCTGCCACTTGGAAACTCATTTTTAATAGCTTTGTTTCCTTTTTTTTTAACTTTTGTGAACAGCTTCTGCTGTGATGAGATATTCCATGTGAAACTAATTTTTCCAAGTAGGGAAAACTAGCGTGAGTGCTCAGGGTAGAAATGTACACCATAGTGACGTAACTACACAATAACAATGGTCTGACACCTAATTTTGAAATGTGACCTGAACTCCACTGGGTTAAATAGTGCACCATTAAACATCTCTTGTTGCTTTGGCATGACGAGTCAGCACTGGAAATTTAAACAGGCACCTACAGCAGCAACTGCGGCATCACAGCCTGTCAAATTATAGGCGCGTCCTTGCTACTTGCAGGAAGCCAGGAGAGCACAACCCCGACTCCTCCAGCCACCACTCGTTCACACCAGCTGTGGCACAAATGCACACACATGCGGTACGTGAGCAAGGCAGCATGGATGTGCCAGAATAAAAGTGTGCATGCTGCAAAATGCCACTTACATCACCTTATGTGTCACAATATATTACTTTTTTCCAACCATTTAAAAATGAGGAACTCTCCCAGAGACCACTGCTCCTCCTCTTCCTGTGAGCGGCCTGAGGTGACCTGTGAAAATGGTTCGCTACTCTCTTGACCCAGAAAACCCCACAAAATCATGCAAATCAAGAGGCTCAAATCTTCACATTCACTTTAAGAACACACGTGAAACTGCCCAGTATGCATATCCGAAAGGCCACCAAGTATCTGAAGGATGTCACATTAAAGAAGCAATGAATACCATTCCAGCATTAAGACGGTAGAGTGGGTAGGTGTGCCCAGGCCAAACAGTGGGGCTGGATGCAGGGTCCATAGGCCAAAAAGAGTGCTGAATTTTTGCTGCACGTGCTTAAAAATGCAGAGAATCATGCTGAGCTTAAGGGTTTAGATGTAGATTCTCTGGTTATTGAACATATCCAGGTGAACAAAGCACCCAAGATGTGCCGCCGTACTTACAGAACTCATGGCTGGATTAACCCATACATGAGCTCCCCCTGCCAGGTTGAGATGATCCTTACTGAAAAGGAACAAACTGTTCCCAAACCAGAAGAGGAAGTTGCAGAGAAGAGAAAGGCATCCCGGAAGAAACTGAAGAAACAAAAACTTATGGCATGGGAATAAATTAAGCATAAAATAAATGCAAATAAAATCAATGTTGTTTGCTATTAGTAAAAAATAAATATATAAACAAATAAAAATAAAAATGAAAACAATTTTTCTAAACATTCTTAGCCCACAGACCACTAAAAATCAGGCAGCGAGCCAGGGGCCACAGCCCACTGTTTCTGTTCTATCTACTCACGTGTTAACAAGCTAACAGCAAGGCAGGATATACTCAGATTGGAAAACGAGGTGGAGAAGGCTGCTACACTTTTCCTCAGTAAATACTGAACTTGTAGATTCCTAATTAATGGATCTATTCAAAACATATTAAAAATTTCATGAAGTCTGTCCATACTTGGTGTTAGACTGGGGTAGGCAGTACATGCCACAGAAAAGTACTACAGAAAACTGAATAAGGCCGGGGATTCCGAAGGAACAAATATGTGGAATGTCACCATTTTAACTAATGGCGTATCTAACAGTGTCACCTGATCCCTTGTCTCTAGAAATGACTTTCCAAACAGTAAAACGAGCTTCATAAAGACACTTACACTCTACAGTTGTAGCTTGAGCTATATATATACTCTCATCGGTGTGAAAAATGTGTGCATGAGATAGCAAAAGATAGCCCACGAGACAGGCGCTCACACTAGGACACCGGCTAAGCAAGTTAGGTGACTGAAAACTACGGTGAATGATTTTTAAAAATTTAAGAAGATGCATTGCCATTAACCTCTCTCAAAATACTTTTTTCTGTACCAGGGATCAAACACAGGACCCCACACTTGCCAGGCAGGCGCTTATGCCACTGAGCTATCTCCCCGGCCCACTCCTCAGCTCTGGAAGTCCTCTGTCAGGAGTGTCTCACTGTGCACTTGTGGCTGCCTCAATGTCCTGAATTGATTCAAAATATTAGCTTTCACAGCCACTTTGACTTTGGGGCAGTCATATGGTGCCACGTGAGTGGATGGCACGAGCAAAAGCACACCATACTACGTGTACAAGGCTGTCTCGCTGCTGGATGGCACGCAGCAGTGGCGTGCACTGTATTTTTCAATCACACCTCCTACACAGAGGGAAGAGGAGTCCCAAATCTGCTTCAGAGTGGTGGATGCAAAGGGGACATGTGTTCAAAGTGAGGGGAATGATTCTGAGGGGAATTCAGGGTAATGTGTCTTTTATCATAATAAGTTTTATTTAAACACATATTGTATACTAACATTAGGGAACACTAAAGAAACAATAGATAGGCCAGGGAGATAGCCTGTCGGTCTAAGCCCCTGCCTGGCAAGCGCAAGGACCCGAGTTCGATCCCCAGTGCTGCACGCCATGCTGGCCTGACTCCGGGTGCACCAAGCTAGCCACAGAGGCTGGGATGCCGGCACACATCTGTAATCCCAGTGCTGGAGAGGCCAAGACAGGAGGAGGATTACTACAAGTCTGAGCTGCATAGTGAGACCTGCACCAAATAAATAAATGATCAAGAAAATAACCAATGGAAAGTTAAAAAGAATGAGTTGACATAGAATGTCATACAGGTAAAGATTTCTAAGTATGTATTACAGAGGAACCTCACACACGGGCATAGTATCTGACAAGGTGAAAAGGAACAAGCCCTGCACACAGCCACACGGGTGGATCTCCTCACGATGAGAGAAAAACACAAGACCAGAGAAGGAAACACTGCGGACCACAGAGTGATAGCTGTATCACATTTTCAAATAAGCAAAATGCCAGAGTACATCATGGACAGAGATGTGTATGCGGAAAATCCCCACACCACAGATAAACAGCGGAGGCAGGAGAGCAGCTGTCTTGCCTTCAGGTGGAAGAGGAAGGGGAAGTCACCGGGCAAACAAACTTAAGCTGGGTGTGAACACATGGATGTTCATTATATCATTTCCGTATTGTCATGCAGCAAAATATCTAAAATATTTTCAAAATTCATGTTCTGAATATATCTGTGTATTTTGTCTTTTGCAAAAGAAACAAGGACAGGCCAAATAGCTCAGTGGATTAAAGCACCCGCAAGCAGGTGCAGGGGCCAGGGGTTCAATCCCAGGCCTGCCATGCCAGCCCTGCCCCCAGGGCACACTGAGATGCCAATTGAGACTGGGCATGGTGGCGAGCGCCTGTAATCCCAGCTCTTGGGAGGCTGTAAACAGGAGGATCACTACGACTCTGATTTAGTAATGAGACCCTGAACACCCTGTAGACCCTTCCCTAACATACAAAAAAAAAGAAAGAAAAGAAGCAAGAGGCAGAACAGAGACATGGACTGTGTTATCAGTGTGTGCTCTATTTTTCACTAGGCACAAAATATTTCTGAAAGGGCAGAAAGCATTACAGTTCCTGCCACTAGGGAGCCATTGGCAGGACGCCCACTGGCTGGCCAGGGGTCAGGGGTGGGGAAGTCCTTGGTCTGTAGAGTGTTTGGACGGTGTGCATTTATTCTCATTACAAATTAGCATTTGTCCTTGACCGGAAGGTGTAACAAATAAGTACAAAAAGGCAAGACAGAAGAGCAATCAGGAAGGAGGATTTTTTTTTTTTTTTTTTTTTTTTTTTTTTTTTTCCGGTACCAGGGATTGAACTCAGGACCTTGTGCTTGCCAGGCAGGCACTTATTCTACTGAGCTACCTCCGCAGGAAGGAGAAAATTTTGGAGTAACCTTGTCCACTCCTCTGTGCAGAAAGCCTTCTGCCCTTGTCTTCCCCCAGTGTTTCTCTTCCAAGGCAGCCACTCTCTCAGACCTAACCCACCTCAACCACCAGGAGCGCATACCCTGCCACTGACTACCTGTCATGGTCAACAGCACCTGCAGCCAGTAGCAGATCCCATTCAGTCAGGCTCCAAGGCGGGGCCCTTCTCTGTGGCTGTTCCCATCCAAGGCAGCTTGCAGGAGCTACCTGTCTCCAGGGTCTCCCTGGGAAGCTTCCAGCTGGGCTCCCATTCGGTGTGTGTGCAGCTACCGCTCAAATCTCCACTCTGCCCACACAGCACCCTTCAAGTAGAACTTCTCAATTCTGTGTCATACAAGTCAGGCCCTGAGGAAGAGCCATGGAGCTTCCTGTTCTTCTGGCCTCCTGTTCTTCTGGCCTTCTACTGTTCAGCCACAGCCTAATGCCTGACCCCATGTGGAAAGTGCTCCAGAACAAGCCAGGAAAACACATCAGTCCTGCAGATCTTCAGGTTAACTTACCTATTCTCTTTTGCTTATTACTTAGAAAAGTACAAACTTGTTTGAGTGAAGAGAAAATGTACACTCACTCACTGAATCAGAATCCCAGGGCGAGCACAGGGCAGAGCTGAGTCTGGTAAGCCCTTAATTACAGTGTCTGCAGCATGGGTTGAAGGACACGGGGGGCAGTTACACCAGGGGATTCGTGGATGTGGATCCAATTTGGATCTGGAATGGCCCCCAAAGACCCAGAACCCTTCCAAGGCCCCGGGAGGCCTAGCAGGAGGACGCTATATCTCTGCGTGTGCCTTAGAGGACCATGGCCCTTTCTTGTCTTTTTGTATTTCAGGAAAGGGTCTACAGGGTGTTCAGGGTCTCACTACTAGATCAGACTCCTAGTGACCCACCTGTTTACAGCCTCCTAAGAGCTGAGATTACAGGCACATGCCACCACACCCAGTCTTAATCAATGTCTCAGCATGCCCCGGGGGTGGGACTGGCACGCAGGCCTGGGATTGAACCCCTGGCCCCTGTGCCTGTTTGCAGGCACTTTAATCCGCTGAGCTATTTGGCCAGCTGATGGCCCCTTCCTGGCTCTCTTTTTGCTTCCCAGCCACCAGAGGGCAAGCAGACCCCTCTGTCATACTCCTTCCATGATGTCCTGCTCTACCACAGGCCCAAAAGCAATGGGCCAACCAACCATGGACAGATACCTCCAAAACGGTGAGCCAAATAAACTTTTCCACTTTTTTTAAGTTGATTCTTCTCAGCTGTTTTGTCACAGTGGCAGAAAGCTAACACAAAGGACACCAGAGCATTGATCAGGAGCAAAAATGACAGAGCAATTTAGCAGAGAAAGTGGCTAGAAATGTGGCCAGGCAATGGAAAAATAGCTCAGGTCTAGAAAAAGGAAAAGAGGAGGTCACCAGGCATGGAGGAGGGCGGAAGCTAAGGAACCCAACAACAGAAGTCACCAAGATGTCTGCGTGGGTCCACGGTGCTACCACACTTACGGTGGCAACTGCAGTGGCCTGGACACAGCTCCAGGTGGTTCCCTCCCTGAAGACAGAGTGTGCATGGCACCCTCACAGGGTGACTCAGGAGCCTCAGTGGCAGGGAGGTGCCGCTAGCATGAGTCCCAAGGTTGGGCTCCCGCAGGCACATGGGGCCAGGGCAGCCAGTCATGGTGGCCAATAAAGCAACCCCTGTGTTAAGACGCTCAGAGGTGACCAGGTGGCCACCAGTGTCAGTGGGCACTGAGACACAGAGGGTGCTGGGGTGGCAGGCAGGGACCAAAGTGCAGATTGTGGCATCCGGAATTCACCCAGGGAGAGACAGAATGAGAGGCAGTTGAGGGCTACCCTGCCACAAGTGACAGCAAGGACAGGGCAGATGAAGGAGGATGAGGAGCTGGTGAGTGAGTGCTCACCACAGCTCCTGTGGACAAGGGTGACACACAGGAACAGGCAAAACCAGGAGCACTCTGGGCACTGTGACCCTCAAGGTGCTCAATGGCGGTAAAGCATTTACAATTACTTTAGGAATAAGTCTAGAAAAAGAAAGGATATTTTACTCAAGTAGATGTTACCTATCCTGAAATAGCCATCTTCCAATCGTTTGTCTTTGGTTTCTTTGCTTATTTCCAAACCTTTGCTCTAAAATAAAACAAAAATATTTATTTTACAAGTAATTCTATTTAAAATACATTTATCTTATTAGTACATCTTAATCTAAATGAAAGTGGCATTTGCTACGCCACTATCTCTAAAAAAGAAAATTGAACTGCCACTTATCCATCAAAGTCACTTAAATGATCATTTGAATTTTTGCATTGTATAACGGTGGCTGGGAAATGAGACCCTAGGTCAATTTAACACAATATTATTTCCCATTGAAAGGCATACAGAAAAATTAATACAGACCTAAGGCTCTCTGTTATCGTAAGAGACACCTAAGATTCTTGATAGACCAATACAATTTAACAGGTGTTAAATGTTTACACAGTACTTTGGGGCTCAAAACACAAACAGTAAGTAAGCATTAAAGTAAAATAACGACTTGTTTTTAGCATAAATTCATTGTTTCCCAACAGAAAACAAAATGAAGACCATTTCTATGAATAAGGCAAATGGGCCAATATACCAGGTTACATTGAACTTCAAACACATTAACATGACCCTGGGTGGAGTCTTACAAATAAGTAGGCTTCCCTTTCATCTCACCAACAGGCTTTAAGCCAAGTCCCCCATGATTGGCTCCTAGGGGAGGGGCAGGGAATGGACAGCAGTACCTTTAAAGGCAAGACGTCCACAGTTGTGTTCAGCAGGATGTCTCCTGGGTGCTCCTGATTGCCACTGTGGAACAAGTAACTGAACACAAGGAAAAAAAGAAAAATACCATCAGACTCGGTTTCAGCAGGATGCAAGAAGACGACCTCAATCCAGCAGCTCCAGTCACCCAGGACTCTGCGGTACACACAGCGGCAAACAGGAAGCCACCCTAGGTGATGTCAGTCCCTCCAGTTGCCATTGATGTGGCTGTTGCTTAACATGACCTCAGGCGTAACTACAGAGAAGGCAATGACTGCAGGTCACTGTTTGCAACACTGCAGGTACAAACAGCATTGGCTGGGAACAGCCCAGAGCGCGGTAGCTAGGTGTGCTGCACACCTGCATGAGGGAGGGTCTCCCTGGGGACATCCAGGAGTCCTCTGATAGGAGAAGAATCAAACTAAATGCACTTCTTTGAAAACCCCTTGAAGAACGACTATGTGATGCAATGCGATAAATCTAGAAAATTCTTTGGGCATGTATATAAAGCTCTTGCATATTGACACTTTAAAAACCAATGATTCAAAGTAGTGTGGAAAGAACATGAACCAGAGAGAAGAGACAATATATGTGTTAATGTAAAGAATGGAAATTTAGTTACGTTAACTAGCTGAAAGTTCAGGCTTAGGAGTTAGAAAGACCTGGGTCCCTCGTCACAAGAGCCGTCACCTCTGGTCAGTTCAGTGAGCTTCCCAAATCTCAGTCACCTCTGACCAAAGCAGAACCCTTCACCCACCACACGTGCCTGTTCCAAGAAATTCAGAGGAGTTGGTGAAAAGCACCTTGCACATTTCAAACACTTGGCCAAGTATGTGTGACAGCAGGGTATGTCTGGCAGATGTCACACATGAGGAAGATGCAAACATTCCAAGCACAGACCTTTCTACCCTACGCTGCAATGACTTCCAGCACTCTCTTGGCCGAGCAGGTCAAAGCACAGAGCCAGGTGGACTACTGTGCAGGAAAGGATGCATGTAATCCAGAGTCTGGACAGGGTCAGAGGTGTCCGCCCTGTGATTATTCAGTGAAAACTCTGACATCACTGAGAACGAATACCACTGAAGTAAATGGCGGGGTCTATGTGGCCAGCAAAACTCTCACAGAGGAGTACACTGAAAAATCACATCCGGACTATGAGCCAAAGCAGAAAGTGTGCAGGATGCCCTGAAGAAATGTGCCAACATGGCCACACTGGTGTCCATGCAGGTACAACATGGCCACGCTGGTGTCCAAGGGGTTGAGATTTTTCTTCTCATTCTTCACACTTTTAATTTGTGTTATGAACACAGTATCAGAAAATAAAACATTTCATATCTGTATTGAGAAATACAAGCTTGTTTTTCCCCCTTCTGAGCAAATAAATAATTGTGGGAATCATAAGGCAATTCCCTTTCTCTATCCCAGGAAGGGTGAGGGCTTCCGTAAACTCGGAGAAAATTCAGACATTAAATCTTTCACAGAAATGTGTCCTACCAGAATTGTGACCTCAATTTATAGTTGTGTTCTCATAGAAATATTATCTTAGAGAAGTTTAAAAATTGAAGTACTGTTGTAAATTAGGTTTTTTGATGTCTGACATAGAAGGTCTTCAGCAGACTCTCCGAAAGCCCATCTGGCCCCTCTGTCTTCTTTTTCCAAGCACAGAAGTAAAGTGCTCTTGGGAACTCCCGCTTCTGGGAGGCTGAGGTAGGAGGATCACAGGTGTGAGCCTCAGAACTTAGTGAGACTCTGTCTCAGAACAAATGAATAAAAAAATAAGTAATTTTTAAAAACCTGAGCATGGAGCTCAGTGGGAAGGCCCTTGGTTCACACCCTAGTCCTAAAGGAGGAAAAAAAGATCAAAGACTGCGGAAGGCTGAGAAAAGACAGACTGGCCAAGGACTCTGGACTGCAAGGAACAATGTGGCGCTAAGTTCTGAAATGGTCTGTCATCTCGTACATTTTAGACTTGGAACTGGAGATGTCGGCCACCTGGAAACGCCCACAGGAGCAGACATCAGAGCTCCACACCCAGACTGCTCAGTGGAGCCCAAAGATCGCAAAGGAAAAGAATTTTAGACCATAACTGCTCCACACCAGCCAGCACCACAGAAAAACAATGTGGCCACCCTAAGCCACGTCTGCAAGGCCCCGTGGGCAGCTGACAGGGCTGTGCATGCTGAGCCGCATGACACAGTGCCCCAGTCGCCCCTGGAGCTGTGTCACCTCAGCTGGATGGGAGTGGAGGCCTTCTTTCCCAGGACGATATCACCGGAGAGCACGAGGCAGCAGTAAGGGTGTCGTCACAGAGGTCAGATGGGGGCCAGCACCCCTGCCCCATCCAGCAGAAAGAGGGGCCTCTGCCTCTTCTGGTGTCAACAAGAGATAAGCAAAGAGCCGCCTCTCCCCCACCTGGAAGGAAGGAGGTGGCAGTGCCTCCCCCCGCCTGGAGCCATGGCATCAAGGAAGCCAGAGAGGACGGAAGGGGACTCAGTGTCTCATGACATTGAACCCACGATGCCCAGGCTTTAGATGTATAAAACCAAGAGCAGTCTCAACGGAGTAAAAAAATGAATAAATAATCAATAAACATCAACCCAAAGATGTCAGAGATGCCAGAATAACCTGGAGAACTGCAAGGAACCATCATAAAAATGCTTCAACAGGGAAGTATACACGTTGGAGACAAATGAAAACTCCGAAAAATCTTCAGGAAATGGAAGATATAAAGAACCAAGCAAAAATTTTACAACCAAAACAGAAACTCAAGGGACGGGCTGGACGGCAAAGTGGAGGAGGGAGGGTGAGAGACAATGCATACGAGGGCGGAACAATGAGAACCGCTCGATGTGGAGAATGGACAAAGCACTGATGGAGAAAAAAGACCGAAGAGAGCTTAGGAGCCCAAGGGACTCGAGCAGATGATCGCCACTTTGTAGTCGCAGAAGGGGGAAGGGCTGGGGCTGAAGACCGGAAGACATACTGCCAAAACTCTGAACAGTCCTACACCCATGAAGAAAATTAAATTTGCAAGAAGCCCATGGTTCATTCACTTTCAAGCGCTCCCTCCCCATCCAGGGTGGCTGCCCGCCATGCCTGTTTCCTTCCTTCCCCCTTTCCCTCCCCTCTCCTCTTCTGTCCTCTCTCCCCTTCTCCCCTACCTTCACATGAATCATTTGCATTTTAAAAAAGAAAAAAGACAAGTAAGTTTTGTCATTTAAAAACTCCTCCAAGAGAATTCAGAACCTCACCTCCAGATATCACTGGAGAATCCCGTCAGACACTTACAGAATGAACGCCAATTCTACACAGTCTCTTCCAAAAGCAACTCCCTCCAACTCATTTTACAAGGCAACCTGACACCAGTCCAAATAGAGTTCCAATAAATGAAAATTACAAACCAATGCCCTTGCACACACGGACACAAAATTATTACAAAATAGTTGCATACAGAATCAACAACACATAAACGTATTTACACATTGTTACTGAGTGTATTCTAGGGGTACTGAGCTGGTCTCTCTCTCTCTCTCACTCACACTCACACACACACACACACACACACACACACTCACTCCAAGACTTACTCTAGAAACCTAGGAACAGAGTGGCAACTTCTTCAGCTTGGTAATAAGCATGCATAAAGCCCTACAGCTAACTTAATGGACACAGAGTATTTCTCCTGAAGATTGAGCACTAAGATGATGCCCTCTCAGTACTTGTTCAACATTGTACTGAAAAGCGCTAGCCTCGATAATAAGGGAAGAACAGGAAAGAAAAGGGGCACAGATTGGAACAAAAGAAATAAAACTGTCCTTATTTGCAGATGACAGGATTAAAATATTTTCAAAAAATTCTAAAACTACTAAGTAGAGCAAGGTAACAGGATCCACGAACGACACATAGATTGATGGATATTCCCATGTGTCACAGAAAAGAGAGCTACGTCTTACTAAGTATGCCATGGGTAGTCTGGGAAACACCCAAAAATGAAGAACCGAAGAAATCATGATTATGTTTTCAAAAAGGGAGAAGCAGGGGGTGGAGGGGTTAATCCCCAGACCTGCCACACTGGCCCCACCCCCAGGGCGTGCTGAGATGGCAACTGGAACTGGGCGTGGTGGTGCACACCCATAATCCCAGCGCTTGGGAGGCTGTAAACAGGTGGATCACTACAAGTCCGATCTAGTAGTGAGGTCCTGAACATCCTGTAAACCCTTCCCTAAAATACAGAAAAAAAAGGGGGGAGGAAAAAGTACTAAATTTTGTAAAATAAATGTGAGTGCTGCAAAACATAAAAGGATCGTAAATTTATCCATGGTGTACTAACAATAATTCAGGATTTGCAAAAACACTGACTCAGAATAGTCACAGTATGTTAAATTTCTCATTTTAACCAAATCACAGCGCTAATCACCCACCTGAACTGAATTTTAAGGGATATTCTAGAATAAGGACAGGAAAACTAAGAGTATGAAAAAGGTTTAAATAAAAGTATTTTAAAATTGTGCTGAATATAAATAAGCCCAGAAATATCTACAGAATTCACCAGATATGTTCAATGATGACTTCATGCTATAAATGTTTTCTATAATCCAGTGTTTGCAACCCATCGTCTCCTCGTATCTGTTAGGCACACACACACAAATTCTACCATACCACAAATCACATCATGAATAAGTAAAATCTAAATTCTAAGCAAATATAACAAGAGTCACCAACCTTTCTACATTGACTGGCTTATCGAATTTAAACAAGATGTAGTCTCCAGCATTTGGGGTTATAGCCCAGAAGAAATCTTCCCCCATGTATGTTTTCTCCAGTGTGTGTCCCTGATAAACCTTCAAAGAAGTCGAGACCTCTGCGGGTGGATTTACATGGATTTTAAGAAGTAATGGTTTCATGTAGTCTTTATCCTAGAAAAAAATGTTATGTATGCTATTCAATAACGTACAACTTACTTAAGAAGAAAATGCACAGTTACACACTAACAAGTTGTACACCCATGAACAAATAAAATTTAAACTACCAACCGTGAGTTTCTGAATTTTTCCAGACAGTGATGAATGGAGGCCAACATGTTGGAAAAGCGAAGGTCTGAAGCGAATTCGCAAATTGGCTTTCTGTCTATCGCAATGTTTCTAAACAGTTTAAAAGAAAAGAAAACAACTTGTCAGTTGCATAATAAAGTGAAATCAAGTCCTTATCTGGAAAAATGAGGAGATGCAAGTAATAATTCCAAAATTATGAGGCATTAAGGTATTTGCTATCGGGGCCGGGGAGATGGCTCTGGAGAATAAGCGCTTCCCTGGCACCAAAAAAGAAAACAAAAGAGAGAGATTCGCTCTTTTGTAACCAACAGCCACGATCTGGAAATTGAAAATTTCTGAGGCATTAAACCTTGGAAGAAGGGAGAATTTAATTTCAACCATCCTTCACAATATGTTAATATAGATTTGACATTTAAGACTAAAATGCACAAACTATAGCAGATTGGTTTAAATATTCAAATTACCAGACACATAACAAAGAATTTTCAAAATAATAAACATTTTGTTTGCATGAATGCAATTTGCAGATGTGAGGCAAGTGATGCTAAAAGGCCCATGAACAAATCCACCTTAACAGTTAAGGGCAAATTCACAGATTGGTCACACTATAGCCAATCACACTACAGCAAACCCCACTACAGCCACTCACACTACAGCCAGTCCCACTAGAGCCAATTATACCATAGCCAACCACATTATAGCCTGTCACCCTACATTTCCACCCCCAGGTGCCTGAGGCTCAGACATGATGGTCCATCCTGTACAGGCACCTGATTATGTCTCAGAAGAGTCAGGGCTACTTTGACACATTTTTCAAACTCTTCAGTTTGCGCAACTTATGTAAGTTTGAGGCCAAAAAGTAAAGAAGACATATTTTAAGGTATTACTCCTTTGAAAGATTTCTAATAATTGGGTGCTAAAATGCCTAATTCTTATGGGATGTCATCAGCATTCAATCAGCAGCACAGAGTTGAAACAGTATATTTCATTTACACAAATAGGAGGTTGGGGGAGGAAAACAAGAGAGAATGATGAGGAAAATCAATCTGAGGGGGAGAGGGCAACCAGAAATGTAGAGGGGAGACAGGAAGTGACATCAGAGTCTGGGACCAAGCCCATCACTGCAGATGAAACATGGCATTCACACCGGAAGGGCCCTGGAAGAATGGTGCAGCGTGGGAAGATCTGTGGATGGCCTGAAGTGTTTCCCACACCACTGTCAAAGACAGACTATTTAGGGGGCTGGCAAGGATGGGGGCTACTTCCTCAACAGCTTAAAGGAAGCAACTGAAGGACCAAAGGCCACAAAAAAACACAGACTGAGGAACAGTGGACCTAAGGTTGATTTTAAAAGAATTTTTCTGCTTTAATTTTCACTGAGAGTTTTTACCACATAGGATCATTTTGCAGTCTTACCACATAATACATCTATTATTAAACTACACAGGATGTATTATAGGCAACTGTAGGCATCAGGAAGCTAAAGACGACAGTCACATTTTTGTGTTCTACAGTAAAAATTTCTGTAAGTCTCCAAGAAAATACACAAAAAGGTTTAGATTTTAAAATTATTTGTTCAAATCAACTTATATGGTCAAGTAGTATTGCAAACTAGGCATATCTTCTACTTTGCTGTATTCCCTAACTTGCCTTGAGAATGTATTGTTTGGGATTTTTGGTTGTTGCTTTTAAACAGAGAATGTAATGATAGCTCAGATACTATGAGGGAGAATCTCAAATCTTATTGGCAGATAATAAAATCATACCATTCTAGAAACTATAATGAAGTCATGAAGTCAAATTATATAAATGCTTATTATTACAATAAATGATCATTTAACTCTATAGTAATTTAACCCATATGTTAAATGTTTATTAATTTCTATATGTCAAAATTGACAACAGTCATTAAGGATTCACACACATATATTTTATGTTCACACCAAATAGATAAGTTATTTTCTCTCTAGAAATACAATTCAAATTGAACAAGAACATACATCTAATTACTTCACACTAATTTCTGTGGAAATAACCTGCTGTCTGAAGGATCAAGGCAAAAATTACTATCTCACTTACCTGCCACCCTGACCCGAGGGTTACCAAACAGCTACATTTCTTGGAAGTAACACATGAGACAGACTTTACTCTGAATTGCTGTTTGGGTGTAAGATGGTGCTCTTATCTTTTTCCTCTTCCTGGAGGGGTGAGAGCCTAGTAATTTCCACAAATATGTACAAACCACTAAAACCCCCTGCGGGGCAGGGCTGAGCAGCCAACAGCAGCAGACCCCAAAGAGGCTGGCGACGCACAGCAGCCACATGGGGATGGCACCGTGCGGCAATGGTTGCTGGCTCCCAAGGTTTTCTTAACGACGCTTCCGGATCAGGCTCCTCAGCGGCTTAGGGAAGTCAATGAGCAGCTGAGGCACCAAAAGGAAAGCCCTTTGCTCTCTGCTCCCTTGACTGTCTGTGGGAAAAGGTGGCTCTGGAAAAGCCTCTTCCTAAGGGAAGCAGAGGAGCCATGCTCGCCGTGCCCCACGAGGAAGGAATGACCTTACCGCGTCTTTCTCCGGGTTGCAGACTTTCACCCAGAGGATGTGGTCCAGGAGCCAGTCAATGGGCTTCTCCTTATAGAACATGAATATGAACTCCACGATCAAGGTGAGGTCTGGCGCCTGGAACATTTTACCTGGAAGGACATTCACAGTCGAGAGCTGGGACAGTGAAGAGGCCGGTCACCAAACAGCTTAATGAGTGAAGTCTGTGACCCAAGTGTACCAACAACTGCCCTTCCTACCCTAACTCCTCACAAGCACCAGGCGGACCACTGAGCCACACAGCCACCCGCTGGAGGGAGCCGCAGAGGTGACCAAGGCCTCATGCTCTCACCCAGGCCCAGGCAAGTTTTTCTCGCGTGTCTTACTAAAATGCTTGCCACTGGAGAAGCACGAGAGGCATACAGTGATATACAGATCTCTTGATAAATGCAAATGTGTGTATAAATCAACAAATGTGAAATCTCCTAAATTTTCTTTCATTGAGACTTCACAAGTAAAAATGATTTTTAAATTTTAACATGAGTTTGTTTTGGTTTTTGTGGTACTCAAGATTGAACCCAAGGCCTTCACACTGACCTACATCCTCAGACCTTTTTTGTTTTTATTTAAAGGTAAGGTCTCAAAATGTTGCCCAGGCAGGGCTTGGGATCTTCCTGCCTCAGCCTCCCAGAGGGCTGGGATTACAGGTGTGTACTACACACCCGGCTTAAAATAAGTATTGAGTTCAATAAGTTCAGAGCCACCGAGGTCTCTCTTGGGTTGGCGTCTGATGCTCCACACAAAGAGGTTTAACTAATTTTATTAAGAACAATCCACTTCCTCAGGAAAAACACAACTAATGACTAAAAAGGCAAACAGCCTAAGATCCCGAGAGTCGGTTGGTTTGAAGACATGCATAAATCTGAAGCTCTTCTTACCAATGAAGCCCAGCTGGGAAAACTCCAGAATCATCCACTCCTCAGAAGAAAGTTGAAGGGCAAAGTTTTTGATAGTATTAAAATAATTCTGCTTGACAATGATATCATCCTCAAGCTAGAGAAAAAGAATAATCACATTAGTCAGAAAGAAGAGGCAAGACACAGAAAGCACCTGCTCCAGAGAAACCCAAGCACGCTTCTGTGAGGAAAATCAAGAAAACAAGCAAGATAAAAAAAGAAACGTTATCAAAAGGAAATAAGGAAAGTAAAATGAAAGCTGTGCTGCAGGTCAACCGAACCATCCCCCTCCTGGTGGAAACAACGAAACTACTCCACGAGTGCTGCCGCCGCTGCGGCCATCATAGGCCAGGGGGACAGAGGTGACAATGGCAGCCTTGTGGCACCTTCTGTGTCTACCACACAGCACCGGGGATCCACACCGGGGTACAGGGTGCCCACTGCGCTCTCCCTGGGGAAGAGGGCTGCTTTGTCTTGCACCCCCGCCGCGGACCCCAGCGCATGTTTGGTAAATGCTCCTGCACCCCCCCCCATACATTTTTAGAGAAAAGGTTCACACTGCGACTAGCAGCGTCTTAGTTACTTTGTGGCTGTTACTGTGTTGTGGTTGTTCCATGGAGTGGAGTCCCCTGCTGAGGGCTTTCCATTGCTGCGACAAAATACCTGATGACCAAAATTAAGGAAGAAAAGGTTTACTTAGTTCACACGGTGTGGAGGCTTCAGTCCATACTCGGCTGGCTCCATGGCAAGGTGGCACAGCAGAAGAGTGACAGTTAATGGGGTTGAAGATACAAAAGCAACAGAGCAGAAGGGGGAGACAGGGGAGGAGCAGGAGCAAGCCTCTCTCCCTCCCTTACGTGGTATGCAGGCTGCCTGCCCCAGGGCGGGTGTAGTGCCCATAATCCCAGCATTGGATCATGAATCAATCACAAACTCTAGAAACTGCCCCGCCCCGTGACTGCACAAGGCCTTGGGGACTTGCAGACACAAACCGTAACAAGTGGTTTCCTCTTAGTATAGAAAGTCTTTTCACTCTTTCAGGTTACAAATCCATCCTAGGCATGTCCAACCCACCCTATAACTCACCAGTCTTTTGTGTATGGGGGGTGGGAAGGTGGGCGAGCGGCCCTCATTTGAGTGAAGAGGAATTGCTTTGGGCTGCATAGACAACATGCAATACAGCTAAGACACATGAGTGACAGAACTTCCTTTTCAAATGTTTCAATTATAACATTTTTGAAAACAAAGGCACGCCGGCATCCCGCCCTCTAGGAGGCTGAGGCAGGAGGATCACGAGTTCCAGCCCAACCCAGGCAACTCTGTGACGCTGCACGCTTCACAGGCCCTGGGTTCGGTCCCTAGTAGTGAAAAGCAAAGCAACCAGTTGCAGCTTGGACAAGCCAATGCGACAACAGGTGCGCGTGGCCAGCGTACAGACGTCCTCCCGTGCCCTTAGATCTCTGGCTCACAGCAGACGGTCAGGTACCTGTTAGTTCCTACACGTGGCTGTGTATCACCGATGCGGGACAGAGCCTCAAGAGTTCCCTTTGCAGACACCTACAAAATCCCAGGGAAGCCTGGCAACTCACCCAGCGCCAGCTGTCCGTCCCTGACTCTGTGCACTCTTAGCCTGTGCACCTGGGCTTGGCCTTTCTTCCAGGCCACCACGGAGGGGCCAGGTCGGGGTCCTGAGTGGGCTGAGGCTCCTCCCCAGAGCCTTCTCTAGTCTTATGTGAAACCCACAAGAGGATTTTAAAGTCTGAAAGCAGCTTTTCTTGTCTTTATTTTACTCCATCACTTCTCACCCCCTAGGTAATCTTTATTTTAGTGTTGGATTATTCATCTGTCAAACTCCCGCATGGAAAAAGCCCCACTGCGGGCCCAGACCCTGGGGAGGTGGTGGGCAGCGAGGCAAGGTGCAGGGCCATGTGGCGTCACCCTGGCTCTCCAAGGAAGCTGCCTATATGCACGCTTGCTGACCACAACGAAGGGGGGGACCCGTGCCAGCCCCAGGTGAGGGTAAAGTCCACTTGGCACCAAGCAGCTCATTTAGCACGCGGACCGGCAGCCACATGTGGCACATCTCCCAGGAAAACCGCTTCGTTCCGCTCTCACAACTCGTCAGTGGCACTGTCCTCCCCTCCACCAGTGGGACACCTGCGACCTAACAGCAGGACAGTGTCGCTGCTGGGGCCCTGTCCAGGGTACAGTTCCCTGCAATAACCCAAATGCCACTGGCTTTTCTATAATGAGCCATTCGTGTGTGTGTGTGTGTGTGTGTGTGTGTGTGTGTGTGTGTGTGTGTGTTTACTGCATGTGTGGATGTGGGTGACCAGGTCCACAGCAAAGATAGAAATGCTCCTCAGGCCATAAGGCCCTAGCGTGCCACAGCCAGCCGCCACCTCACCTCCCCAACATCCTGACCTGTGCTGGCGGGGAACGGTGGTCCATCTCCATGATTCTGTCATTTTAAGAATGCTGTAGAAGCTGAATCGGGTGGCAATAAGCCCTAGAGGTTGGCTGCCAGACAGAGTGTGCGCCTTCGGACCTGGGGTGCTGTGTGCCGGTTTGTCTCTGCTGGTTGTTCCATGGAATGGAGTCCCCTGCTGCGGCACAGCTGAGGCTTGCAGTGCAGGTGCCTAGTGACCCTAACCCTTCGTGGACACAGCGTTTGGCCACGGCAGGGGCCACGCTGCAGAGTCCGACGCGGCCCTTGTTAGTGACGGCCCATTCACAGAGGGAAGTTTGCTGCATCTGAAATAGGCAAATGCCCTCCAAGCATATGGCTTACATTCTTTAAAAGCAGGAGGAGATACTGGGCACTAAGGGCAGTGATCCATGAGGAGGAGGGAAACGGGATGAGGGCGCCAGGGGTAGAAGCGAGATTGCCGTGGTGCGCCCACAAGTTTCAATTTCGTAATGCTGTGTTTTGTGTAACTGAACAGGAAAAGTACAAGACCTAACCACGAATGCAAACAGAAACAAAGGGACCCAGTTTGGCACAGGGTTGGCAGCATGGTCACAGAGGACCGTGCACGGCTTGGTGGCCTTCACACATGGTACTCTGATGATACGAGTAAGTCCACAGCGGCATCCACGAGACGGGATAGCGGGCCTGAGCGTAGCGGGCATCTTGGTGCTACGATTACTCCTGGCTCTCTGCAGCTCAAGGTGCACTGCAGGGACGAGAGGTGTGCTATGAGGCTCTAGTTACTGAAAACCAAGACTTTCAGCGTAAGAGAAAATGCAAGTATAAAATCAAAACCATTTAAGTAAACCTCTATAATCTTATATCTGACTTGGAAATACCAATAGATATGTATAGAGTCCTTTTTCTCTAATACCTCTTTCCTTGCTGGAAGTCCTGGAAGCAAAGGCAGCATGGCAAAAGGGAGTGTCTCAGGTGCCAGAGATGTCCTTACACACTGTCCGCCGGAGAGGGGCAGGCTCCTGGGACAAGTGGCAGATTCCAGATGTGGGCCCAGAAGGGCCATAAACATGCACACCAGCCAGCCAAGAAGCGGTCACCAAGTAGGACTTACACAGAAAGAGGCAGGCGGACAGACTGGACCAAGATGTACCAAGGTGGGCTGTGGTAAGAATAACTGATCAAATATTCTTTAAAACCCCACAAGTTGAGCCAGCCGTGGTGCTACACACCTTTAACACCAGCACTCTGGAGGCTGAAGCAGAAGGATCAGCAAGAGTTTGAGACTAGCCTGGGCTACACAGTGAGTTCAAGTCTCACCTGAACTACTCGGGGAAATCCTTTCTCAACAAACAAGCAAAGAAACCCCGGTGAGTTTATAATGACGTCTTTAAAATGGCTACCATGGGGGACTTCCAAGGCATGAGCTTTAAACAATAAAGAGAAAGAAACAAAAGAGAAAGAAGCAAACATTTATTCTGCTTTTGCCTTATGAATTGTTTTTCAAGGTAAGCAAATAGTTAAGGCGAAGAAATTCTTTATAGAAGAACTGAGCTTCAAGGAGCATTAGAGCTTAGGAAGTTAGAAAACTACCCCTCAAACGCATCTAACAAAATAACTCATTGAGGGGCCGAGGGGCCGGTGAGATAGTTCAGGGGACTAAAGCTCCTGCTTAGGCCAGCTTAGGGAAGCACAGGGAGCACAGTTTGATCCCGGCACCACATGCTGTGCCAGCCCCGCCTCCAGGGCAGTCTGAGCCACAGTCTGGTACACGCCTGTAATCCCAGTGCTGGGGAGGCTGAAAAACAGAAGGATCACTATGAATCTGAGCTGTGTAGTGAGACCCCATACCAAATGCATTAAAAAAAAAAAAAAAAAAGAAAATCATCAGTGTGCCAGGACTACCGGATGGCTCCCTGGGCGCATACTGGAGGGGGGGGGAGTGGCACAGTGAGCCACTGTCCTTCTGGAGCCGCCAGCTACACGTGCTGCACTCACAGAGCCCCCAGAAGTGCCTGGATCAGCTCCCTGTTACCAGAATGCACTGCTTTCCACGCCAAGTCATGGGCAACAGGGACTCAGGCAACAGGGCCCTTATGAATCTTGCCGACGTCAGTGGACACTTGGCCCCAAGCCACAGCCAGCACACTAGGGGAGAAAGCTTTGCTTCTAAGGTGTGTGTCCTTAATGCCCTGAATTAGCCCCAGGCTCTGCTGCCTTTTGCAAAGTACCCTTTCAAAGTCTTGGGTCTGCTCCATCTCCCACAATGCAATGGTGAAGCCACATCGCCCAGGAGATCCCAAGGGAGCCTGGGATACATCCCCATGTTTCCTGACTCCTCACCCTCGTCTTTTCCAGACTTTCCCAAGTGACCACTCTCCTTTATAAATATTTAAAACTAACATAATCTGAGGACCTTTAAAGGCCAAAAATGTTTTCCCACTAAACTTTATAGCTCATAAGGAACTCATTAACTGAGCTGGGCATAATGTAAAGTTATAAAGACATAAAAATAAAGCAAATCTTTTTCCTTAAGGCTCCAATTTGGGGCAAATAAAAGTTTTAAGAATACTTATTGAATCATTTTTGAAACCGCGGAAATAGTAAGAAACAAAATAACCAACAATATAGTAATTATAATATCTGAATAATAAATGGTACTTCAAGAAATGATCAAAATTATACCAAATTATATTTGCTGGGATTTAATGGGATGGGCCACGATAAGTGACTACAAAACAGGCTATCAGGTAGCAGACTAAGTGCCTGCTTAGGCAAGCGCAGGAACCGGGGTTCGATTCCTAGCACCACATGCTGCGGCAGCCACTGAGACCAGGCGTGGTGGTGCACACCTGTAATCCCAGCACTGGGGAGGCTGAAAACAGGAGGATCACTGCGAGTCTGAGCGGTGTCGGGATACCCTGAAGCAAATACATAAAAACCCAGCAGGCTATCAGGTAGCACCGAGAGTATGGTGCTATAATTGTTAACAAGGCTATTTTATACGTGGTGGAGAGGATCACTGGGATCCTCCTTCCTGCATGAGTAGAGATTAAACAGAAGCACACAAAAAAGCCAGAGTCCCTCCCGGGGACACGGTACGATGTGACTGGGAGGCCACACCTGATGCCTGACCTGTCTCTGGGGGAACAAAGGAGTAGACCCACATCCACTGGCTCTGACTGTGGGGCCTGCACCCTGAAGGTCTGGTTTTCACCATGAATCATAAAGCTGGGTCCAAGAATCAAGCATTACCAATTAGCACAGAGGCTGCAGTGCCACAGACAGCCACTAGGGCGAGCACCAGCATTATGGCTTACTACAACCCAGGGAGGCCACAGTACTGCACACACATGCGCGGGCCCCCCCCCCCCCGCGCGCGCGCGCACACACACACACACACACACACACACACACACACACACGAGGAGGAGCACCACAGAGAAAATTAGCAAACCTCAGATCACACCTGAAACCCAGAAACAACTGGGCCTCAGAAAAGGCTGAAGAGGACCCCAGGTTCTCCCTAGAATGAGTAGAGGAAGTCCTGAGTGCGCCAGATTATCAGGGTTAGCAGAGGTGGCTGACTTTTGAAATAACTAAATCGCCACAGCTCCAACAAAAAACAGGAAAGAAACAGAACTAGGGCATATTCAAAGGAACAAGTTAAATCTCCAGAGTCAAACTCCCTAAAATTGGAGATACATGATTAAGAATTGAAAATAGCTGGGGAGATAGCTCTGCAGCTACAAGGTCCTGGGTTCGATCCCAGGTGAAAGAAGGAAAGAAGGAAAGAAGGAAGGGAGGGAGGGAGGGAGGGGAGGGGAGGGGAAGGGAGG
>NW_004524628.1:5249966-5266060 GCF_000260255.1 Octodon degus
GTATCTGTGTATTCAAAGTGGTTAGGATAGATATATAGTTACATTCTCTTAATGAATAGAGGGATTTGTTCTAATGGTGTTTGTAAATAGGATATCAAATCCACATATTGTACAGCAGTTAACCACTAGGAAGAATGTATGCAATGTGTTAATTATTGAAACTGTCCTACTAATTTGGTTTGAAAAAAAAATTAATGGTGCAGCTGAGAAAAGTAAAGACAGCCTAAGGGAGCTGCAGCCGCCATAGAGCGAAGGAACACACATACTACAAGATTTCAAGAAGAAGAAGAAAAATCCATTTAAAGGAATAAAGCTGAAAAGCTACCCAATTTAGAAAGAAAACTGGACACACAAATTCAAGAAGCTCAAAGAATTCCATTATGACAACTCTAAAGGGATCTATGTCAAGAAACACAATAAGCAAGCTGTCAAAGTCTCAGACAAAAAAAAAAAAAAAAAAAAATTCTGAGAAGCAGCAACAGAATCATACACAAGGGAGTTCCTGTTAGGTCATCAGCTGATTTCTCAGTAGAAACTTCCTGGGCTAGAAGTGAAGAGGAGGGTACACTTAAAACACTAAAACCAAAAGAACCTATCAACCAAGAGTAGTATGCCTGGCAAAGCTGTTGTTCAAAAATAAAAGAGAAATTAAGGCTTCCCCAAATAAAAGTTCAGTGAATTGAGTGTAACCACCTTATTTCCGAGACCTTCAACTTGAAGTGAAAAGAAAAAGCAACAACAACAACAAAAATACAAAAAAAAACCCAAAACTGTTAGTTGTAAATATATAAATGTAGAATTCTGCATTAAGCAATGCAGGTGCATAAACCATTTTTAAATCTGGAATAGACTTTTAAACACCAAAAGCATAAAAGAAAATTAGAAATCTATGTTAATGATACATAATATGAAAAGAAGTAACTGTATCATCAATAACAAAAAGTAGAAACACAGAGCTATAAACATGTAGAACATTCTTATGGGAATGAGTGAAAGAATTATAAAATTTAAATAGATTTATCACTTTAAGATGCTTTCTATCACTACCATGATATCACAGACATCTGCAGGATATACACAGGATGTATCTATAGGCTCTAAAAGGAATGAAATGAAAAGATAACCAAAATATATCACTATTAAAAAATCAACACAAGGCAAACAAGATTATCTTTGCAATTAACAAAATTCATTAAAAAAAATTCTGAACAGTGCCCATGGATATGAAGATTTAATACTAAAATGTCAACATTAATGTTGACATTATCCAAAGCGATCTGCATAGTTAATGCAGCTTCTACCCAAATCTCTGCACTTTCCAAACAATCATTCAGAATCTCAAGGAACAAAAGGAGTCAAACAATTCTTTAAAAAAGAATAATGTTGGGGGCCTCACGCTTCCAAAATACTACAAATCCATTCATCGGGGTATTGGTACAAGGACAGATGCATGGGCCAATCAGAGTAGGGAGCCTGGAAATCAACTGCTGCAGATACAGTAAAATGATTTTCCACAAGGATGACAAAAACATAAGGTGGAGAAAAGGACAGCCTTTTCAACAAATGATGTTGAGAAAACAGGATATTAACATGCAAATAATAAAGGTAGATGTATACTTTATACTGTAAACAAAAATTATTTCAAACATACTAAAAATTTGACCCAAAGAGATAAAAGTATAAAACTTCTAGAAGAAAAGTTTCAGAATACTGGATTTGGCGAAGACATCAATAATATTACATCAAAACACAGATAACGAAAGCAAAAATAAATAAGAGCTACATTAAGCTTGGAAACTTCATGCGTCAAAGGAAACAATATGGTGAAAAGTCAATGTACAGAATTGGAGAAAATATGACCATAAATAAAATAACAAAGTGAAAAACAGAGCCAGGTATGGGGCACACACTTGTAATCTCAGATTCTAGGAGGCTGAGGCAAAAAGGCCACAGATTTGAGTCCAGCCTGAGAATTTAGCAATGTGGCAAGACCATCAAAATTTAAAAAACAAAGTTCAAGGGATAGGGATGCAGCTCAGTGAGAAGGCCCTGGGTTCAATCCCCAGCAGTGCAAGAAAAAAGAAAAGAAAAAAGAAACATGGGCAAAGCACTTAAACATTTCTCCAGAGAAGATACACACACGGCAAGCGAACACATGGAATGACGTTCAATATCATCCACAATCATCGATGAGGATCAAAACCGCAAGAGGATGTCACACCACACCCAGTACGGTGACCTCTATGAAAAAATCAAAAACATAACAAGCATTGGTAAGAAGGCGAGAGAATGGAACATGTGTGCCTGGTGGGCAGGCGTGTGTGACGGCACAGCCACTGTGAGAAAGGGCATGCGGAGTCCCCTAAAGACCAGAGATGGAACTATCTCGTTCTGACTGTCTATGGAACCAGCCATAGAACGAACCCACTTCTAGGTATCTATCTAAAAGAACTCCGGGCAGGATCTCAGAGAGGTACGTGTACCTCACGACCACCAGAGCACTAATCACAAGGCGAGAGCTGGGAGCGACTGCATGCCTATCAAAATATGAATGAGAAAATGCGGAATGATAATGCAACAGACTAGTAGGCAGCTTTGAAAACGGGCACCTGTCGTACTCTACATTGATGAGCCTTGAGAACATTATGATGAGCAAAGCACACCAGTTACAAACGGGCCGATAACGCACGTTTCCACTTACATCTAACATCTAGAATAGTCAAAATTGTAGAAACATAAGGTACGTGATGGCGACTAAGGACCCGGGAGGGAGGGACAAGGAGTGTGTGATGGGCAACCGTGTTCCAACTCCCCAAATGAAAACGTTGAGATCTGTGGCGCAACAAGATAACACTACTGAACTCTGAGGCTAGTAAATGTAATGTTATGCAATTTTTATAATAAAAAGGGGCGCTGTACTAAATGAGATACAAAGTGTGACAAGCAAGTCCCAAAGAACTTTGGCAGCATGTGAAAAGCTGCCATAAGCACACACTCGCTGCTACTGCCCTTCAGTGTCCTGGGCTGACCCTGCCTAAGGAACACTCCTCACCACCCTCTCCCTTATCCATGCCCAACTCTCCCCCACCCCATGTGCCACAAGAAAGCGTTCAGTTTCCACTCATTCTCTCCTGGGACAGAGCGTGAAACCAAATTCCTAAGGGACACACCTACACTTCCCAGGTCTCTACACAAGTTCTTAAGTATAATGTATCTATTTACATATCGGCTCAAGAGTAATAACATTGGGATATGCAAAGATGAAATGCTTTCCTTATTATCCTGATATTAAAAATAGGACTCTATTTTTAACAATATGTCCCTAAACACAGAGAATCATGTGTTTACATGCAAAACACTCTGTGACACACAAGGTTGTTCTAGTCCGCACTGCGGTCAGAGCGGACAGTTCCCACCCTGTGGATGTGCTGAACATTGAGGGCTGTGTTGGTGTGCATCCTGTGTGTCCCCCAAAAGCTCCTGGCTCAAGGGCCTGGTCCCCTGAGAAGCTCCTTTCAGTTGAGATCTTCAGGGTACTAAGAGCACACCTGGCAAGGCAAGGTGAGACCACAGCTCCCTCTTCTGTCCTCTTCCACCCTTGGCACGGAATAGTAGCTCTGCCCCTCTACAGCTCACACCACAATGTGCGGCCTCACCATAGATCCAGCATGTGTGGGACCACATGACCATGGACTGAGATCTCGGAAACAGTGAGCCTGGGTCATCCCTTCCTCATCAGCAGTTGGCCTCAGGATTTGTTATGGTAACAAAAAGCTAGGCCAAATGTCAATGGAACAACTCCTGACCCCAGTTTCTTCGCTTCCTCTTTCCTGCTGTACAACCATTTCTTTTCTGATTCAGGAACCCAGAATCACTCCTTGCCACCCTCATCAACATTTTCTCTTTAAAAAGAACCTAGGGGCTGGGCACGGGCCTGTGATCCCAGAATTCTGGGAGGCTGACACAAGGGGATCACCAAGTTCAGGCCCAGCATGGGCAATTTAGTGATGTAATGAGACCCTGTACCGAAAAAACAGAAACCTAATACTCAGTGAAGAAAGACAACCTGGCAGAGCGGACGCGCTCTGCTTCTCAAAGGTATTTGAATTTTGAACAAAGAATGAACTCTTTTGGTAAAAGTAATGAAATTCTACTTGTAGAATTTAAGCTTACCGCACTGAGATTGGGAGAAGCTGAGAAATAAGGGCTTCCTGGAATTCGTCAAGCTGCAGCCTACCTGGCGGACCCAACGCCCAGAACCCCACAGCATCATCCTACACGGACAGCGCCAGGGCCTGACGCTCAGAGTCGCCCCGTTAGGACTGGTGGTCACCATTATCATCGTCATTATAAATGCAAATATGCCACAGACTATAAAAACGATTATTCTACCATGAGACCACTGAAAACTCACACGGAAACCCTTTAAAGTCTAACAAATAGCTCATTGTAGTTCTTTTTAAACAGTAGAGGAGGAGAAGGTGAAGGAGAAGAAGGTGTGGGAGAGGGAAGGCAGCGGAAGACAGAGGGCCACATGCCCAGTCCCCGTGGGACAGGACCAGCAGCTGGAGATGGCGGAGGCCTCAGAGCCACCTGTTGTCACCAGGGGGGCCCCTAGTGCTCCAAGCTGTAGATCTGAGGGGCATTTGTGCTCTCAGACCTGTTTTAGAGAAAATACACCCTTGCCAATATTTTTTCTCTTTAGAATTGTGAAAGGCACAAAGGAGAAAGCTTACCTGAATGTAATACACGCCCTTCTCCTGCGCATACATCATTAGAAAGCAGTAGTCTAGGTTCTGCTTTGTTCTCCATCTGAAAGGGTTTCCAAACATAGGTCAGGGGCCAGAGGCAAATGTAGTACGTAAGCTTAGCTGCACAAACTCCAGTGTCTGCAACACACGCACACACACACACACACACACACGTGCAAGAGCACCAGCAGCAGTGAAGCAAATTCACTTTTCCTTAATGAAGTCTTTACCAAAATGCCTTTCTGAGAATCTAATCCTCACAGTGGCCTGAGGAAAAGGACTCTCAGGTCAGTCAAGTTTGGGAGGCAGCCTCTGCTCATTCAGAGACTCGCTCCTATTAGCATATTAAGAGGGGTTAATGTATCCAGCAGGGAGGACATTAGGGGAGGGTAAAAAATTTAAATCTGCTGTTTTCCAAACTTCTTTCAACACAGGCCCTTTTTTCAATAAAATGTCAGTTAATATCTCACTAAACTAGTTTTTTTTTTTGAAAATTATACTGAGGCACAGTACTGCCTGCCTGTAATCGCAGCCCTCTGAGAGGCTGAGGCAGGAGGATCACAAGTCTGAGCCCAGCCTGGATAACTTGGTGATGCAGTTAGACCCTGTCTGCAAGGGGTAGAGGTGCAGCTCAGTGCAAAGGCCCTGCATGAATCCCCAGTACCATGAAAGCAAAAGAGGGAGGCAGGAAGGGAGGAAGGAAAGAAAGGAAAGAGGAGGGAGAAAAGAACAAAGTGATACTAGAGGAAACACTATTCTGGGTCTAGAAATGTGTTTGCAGACAGCTAGATGAAGAAAAACAGTAACATATTTAAACTTGCATTAAAAGGTGCTAAAAGCCAGTTGAAGAAAAACACAAAGAAAGAAAAGCCCCTACTAAGCTGTCCCTCCGACGGAGAAAACACCAGAGAATGTCCCTCAAGCCGGCCTGAGCTTAACGCAGCTACCGAGAACATTTTTCCAGTTTAGTCCTAAACAGCCTAAGCATTGAACAACAGGAGCTACTTGCAGGAGCCATCCATTACCTCACTCTTTCTTGAGAGTCCCCAAATGTCTCCTTCAAGTTTGTCAGGTCAGGGTAGTAGCTTTCCGGAGGTGAAATGACTTCCAACAAGCCAGAACTGATCTCTTTAGAAAACCTACAGGGGAAAGTGGAGCGGAGCCATTTACTTCTCTTAATGTGCATTTCACTGTCTATTTAACACCAAAACATCAGCAAACATGTGATAGAGGTGTGACGTCACGGTCCCAATGTGTTAGCCGAAGTAGCTCATCCCTGACTGTATTTACTGGAAAACTGGTTTATCCGGTAGCCTAAGATTTCTGGCATTTTATTTCTTTTCTAAGTAATGCTTTTCAAAAACAGCATAAAATGCTGTTATCTTCAGAGTAGCATAGAAACCTAGGTGAGCTGCAGGCATTACACTGCTGAAAGGAATTGACTTTAATAATCCTTTAATTTCACAGAAAAATCAGAAAGTTAAAAAGAAAAAATGAATCTGTGTGTAGATCTAAACATATGACTTGTGCAAAATTCAAAGATCGTCCATTTGCAGGAAGCTTTCTACTACGCAGTGCAGGCTCAGTGCTTCCCGGCTGGAGACGTCCCCGGCTCTCTACAGTGGGCAGCAAGGCTCCCGCGTAGAGTGGACACCACAGCCCCATGAAACACTGCGCTCCACACAGACAGAACTAGCTAGCCCAAAACATCAGGAGGGTGGAGACTGCAAACCCTTTTCTAAACTTCCTACGTCAATCTGTGCTGAGAGAGACGTACTGGGGCTTCTTTTGCAAGTTTAAGCTGGAGGAAACACGTTAAATCTAGAGCAGGACACCGGTTTTTTTGCTTTCCTTTTGTCTTCGCTTTGAAGAGAAAGAATGCCTGCAGCTTGGCCTGCTGGCACACACCTGTGAGCCCAGCACTCTGCGAGGCTGAGGCAAGAGGGTCCTAAGTTTCAGCCCAGCCTGGGCAAACAGATTTAGCAAGACCCTGACCCCAGCAAGGCCCTTATGAATAATAATGTAGCCCAGTGGTAAGGCTCTGGGTTCAAGCCCCAATACTGGGTCTTGCTTTTTTTTTTTTTTTTTTTTTGCAGAACCAGGGATTGAACTCAGGCCCCTGCGCTTGCCAGACAAGTGCTTAATCCACTGAGCCATCTCCCCGGCCCCAATACTGGGGAAAATAATAAGACAACACATCTACTTTTAGGGGCAAAACCAGGTACAGTTCAATGAAGAAAGCCATATAGAGACTAATTCTTGTAATACCACTATCAAAAGTACCAAGCTAATACTGCCGAAAGTGCTAAGACGTGAAATTTCATAATCTTCCTGCTACCTACTATGCGCCCTGCTCACAGTAAACCGCTGGCTCACAGAGCAGAACTGATTCAGCCACAGTTCAGCACGGAGGTCTGAAATGCCTGCGAGGTTTTCTACCTGGACAACGGAAACAATTTTTCCTTGGTAAACAAAGGGTGAAAAGATTTAAATGATCTCATATAACTAAGTTATATTCACTGCCTCCAACAATAAAGACTATCATTGTGTTGTATACATATGACATTTGCATCTTTTCTATAGTGAAAAAAGCCAGTGTATCCCCCGAATAACTGGATTTGCATGCCCCGACTTTACACCATTCAAAGGCAGTGGCAGGTAAGGGACGACCCACCCCGCAGAGAAATGAGCTGCGAAGGAAGGCAGTTTGTTTTGGCAAAGAGCAAAACGAAAATAGCAACTAAAATACTTCCATGCCCAGAACAAGGAGGACTTACTCTTTCTCCAGGTTGGCCACAACACTGTGTACATAATCAATATCTGTCTGGGAGAGAAAAGAAACATTAAATTGGCATTTGTGTCTTTGTATTTTTCATTTAACTTTAATTCTGAACTCAAAAGTTAAGGGTGAAACACGCATTTCTGTATGCATCATATTTTCTCATTGCATTAAATTTCATTAAATACTATTAATACCATTAGTAATACAGTATGCAGAATTCTAAGTTTGTATTCTCAATTCTCACTAGGAAAACTGAGCGCCAAGATTATTTCCACTCCCCTTGAAGCACCCACCCTCTAGGCGGTGGGCACCGGGAGCGACGGATGCGGTATGCTACCGAGAGAAAGACTGTTCCAGTCAGACTGAAAACTCAGGCTCAGGATTTGCCACTGTAGCTACTGGACTACATAATCTGAAGTCGCCTCTCTCAGCTTCAATTTCCTATTCTACTTTTCACAAAAATGTTCAAAGGTAGGAGAAAAATAAGGCCTTGGAGACTGAGATGAAAGGATAAAAAGCACCTGTGCTGGATTATTCTGCGTCTCCTCCCAGAAGAGTAAAACCTCCGCCTGACCCAGAAGCACAAGGCCACCTGAGCCCCGGGCTCCCCTGGGAGTGCTCCTGCCTCTCCCGCTCACTGGCAGCGAAGAGCGGTGATTGCTGAGCTTGTGGGACTGGCTTATTTTAAAAGAACATGAGGTGGGGGGATGGGGAGATGGCTCAGTAGAATAAGCACTTGCCTGGCAAGTGCAAGGGCCTGAGTTCAATCCCTGGTTCCACAAAAAAAAAAAAAAAAAAAAAAAAAAAAAAAAAAAAAAAAAAAAAAAAAATTCTTCATATTATTTTTAAGAAGGTTTGTAAAGTCTCTAAAAGGTCTTCTTGTTATCCCATTCCAAGAACAGATCTATGAATCCGAAACTCATGTATATGCATCCACAGGGAGAGAAATGCAATGCGAAAAGTGGACATTAAAAAAGAAAAAAAAAAAAAAAGAGAGAGAGAGAGAGAGCATCTTCTCCTACAGAATAAAGTGTTCAGGTTTAAGTGAAATCAAATATTTTTATTAAGAGATTATTGATATGGCTACAAAATGGATGAACTTTGAAATATTAAGTCAAAGAAGCCAGTAGCAAAGAACTACATATTTTCTGGCTGTGTTTCTATAAGATTCCAAAAGACAGAAATCTGCAGGAACTGAAAATAGATTAGCGGCCGTCCCAGCTGGGACAGTACAGGGGTCAATGCCTGACAGCTAACAGTTTCTTTTTAGAATGAAGAAAATCTAAAACTGACTGGTGTGATGGTTGCATGACTGAACTTAGATGTGTGAAGATGAATTATGAGCAAAACAAAGGATGCAATAAAGGAAAAAACCCCAAGGATCACAGGCTGCACATACGAACTCCGGGAGGCCAGGATCCCAGCTTCTCTTAGGGTTCTATGTGGGCCAGCTCAGAACAAAAGGCGGTCCGGAGGAAATGGTGTGTGGAATCGGAATTCTGGGCCTCTGCTGAGACTGGGAAAAGTTCAATAGCAACTGCCACCAACTAGAACATCTTGAACACGCCGACATTTGGAAACAGACCTGGGACACCTGTGTAGTCTGCAGAACTGAACTAGCAGGAAAAGTAGAGAGAGAAGAGTGTCTCCCTGCTGCTGTGTCAGTCTTTGCCCTCCCCGAAGCTGCTACAGCGTCTTACAGAGAAAATTTCTCCTGGACCACGGTTTCTTTACAAGAGGAAGAATGACCCAGCTTCCCAGAGACACACCCAGGAAGCCCATTCTGGCCTCTCACCATGGGGAACAATGGGGACTGTGGCACAACTAGACCACCAAGGACACAGAGAAACAGAAAGAAGGTAGGGGTCACAATGACCATCCAATTCTGGCGGATCTTCTGGGTTCCTGTCAGCTCTAGCGCCTGATCAGACACAAGAGCTGACTTCATAACCCACCCACAAAGCTGGACTGGTCACCTTCAGAAACACAGTGAGAAGTTCAACTTAGCTTGAATCTGTAAGCAGGGAGTCTCCCTGCCCAGCCTCAGAGCCCACTGCCCAGCCCCAGTGGCCCTGCCTGTGACAATGACACCCGAGACAAGCTCTTTAGAGCAGCATGTGGCCTAGACCTGTTAGACTCAGGAAGGTTAGCAGAGACTCCCCTCAGCCCAATGGCTCCCTCAAGGATTATGTCTATGCAGAGACACTGCTACTTGGGGCTAAAGCCATAGGTCAAGCAAAAGCCCATCCCGTGGTACCACTCTGATAGGAATTCTCATCTGCGCATCGCTAAGAGCACAGCCACAAACTCCAACCAATCTGAGTGGCAACTTCACCTAGGCAGCCCAGCCCCTAGCCCGGCCCGGCTGGAGATTACACAAAGAGCGGAGCAGCCCGGCCAGCCACCACCTCGAGTTACAGCCTGAGCGCGCCATCACCGTACCGGGCAGCAACCCCTCCAGCTGCAGAATCCGTAGCAACACTGCCTGCCCGGGCCTGCCAAGCAGCCTGCCCTTCCAGAATCACTGGTCAGACCTAACAGTAAAGGCTCAATTCTCCCCAAATGCCTAGAAAGGCTATGGGGGGCGGGGACACGATTCCTCCAGGGCACACACAGCAATCCGTGGAGACCCAGGACTGCAACCACTCAGGGAAGCGCGACAGTTGCTTAGCAGCAAAACTGAGACTGAAAGCTAACAGACTCCAATTATGGACCCTAAAGGAATAAAGATCCATAAAATGACAGAAAAAGAATTTAAAATGATCCTCTTAAGGTAGTTCAGTGAATCCCAAAAACATACAGGTAGCAAATTAGATGAAATGTGGAAAATAATACATTAAAAAGAGAGAAGTTTGACAAAGAAATAAAAACCATAAAGAACCAAACAGAAATTGTAAAATTAAAGAACACAATGACTGATTTAACAATTCAACAGAGGGCCAGCCAGATAGCTCAGCGGACTAACGCACCTGCTTAGGCAGAGTGCAGGGGCCGGGGTTCGAGCCCCAGCGTGCCAGGCCAGCCCCACCCCTGGGGTGTGCTGAGGCAGTGATTGAGACTGGGCGTGGCAGCACGCTCCTATAATCCCAGCACTCAGGAGGCTGAAAACGGGAGAATCACTATGAGTCCAATCACATAGTGAGACCTTGTAGACCTTGCCCTAAATACATTACAAAATAAATAATAACAAAAAATAAAAATTCAACAGAAACCCACAATGGCCAACTACTCCAAGTAGAAGGACAACTCAGTGAGCTAGTGTGCAGAACCGTGAAACTGCCCAGTCTGAAGAACAAAATGACAAGGAAGTGCCCAAAGCCTACGTGACAGACAGGGGATCACAAAGAGATCAAATTTCCATACCATACAAATTGCATTAGAAGAAAAAAGACCACACAGTATATTTAAAGAAATGGCTGAAAACATCCCTAGTCTGGGAGTCAGTCCCGACATCCAGGTATTTAGAAGGACAGAGTTCTACCCAAAGCAGATAAAATGGGGAAAAAAAAAAAAAAAAAAATCGAAGACATAGAAGAAATTCTGAGAGCAGAAAGAGAAAAGAAACATATCACAAATATAGGAGTTCTTTAATTTTACATTTTCTGTAAAAATGTTTGCCACTTTTCTCTCAATCTAAAATTATTTCAAAATAAAAAGGTGCTTATAAGGTGTCTTTTAAAAAATAGTAATTCAAAGTGTCTTCTCTACCGGAAGCGCCGAATTCATGTTCTAGTGCAAATACAACAAGGTCTGGCAACGCGACACGGCCTGGTACTCGGAACTAAAACTTCACCAGACCACAAGCTCACGCCTTCACTTAGTATCCCAGACTGTTTTCAGGCTACAACAGCTGACACTGAACAGGCGGTGAAGTCTACAACGCTCACCGCTGGCCCTGAATACAAAGTGTACTATCAGGCCAGGGATGTAGCTCAGTGGCACCGTGCCTGCTTAGCAAGCTCAAGTCCTGAGTTCGATTCCTGGTGGGGAAAAAAAGTCCTGGACTCTGAGCAAAAGTGAAGCTCTTCCAGCACCCCTGTCGGGCTCGCTTTCTCCACCTGCCTCTGGCCGCTGAGCCGCTCACCAACTGGACTCCACGCCTAGGCCTTTCCTTGCTGCTCTGTAAACTGCATCCCGCGATGTGCTCCCCGCAGGCCTTTGCCAGCACAGCTCGCCGCATGCAGTGTCCGCTCTGCACCCTTCAGGCCTCTGCCCAGATGTCCTGCCCCGCCCCCACCCGCCTCCGGGTCAGCCGCGCATGCGTGTTCTCCTTATGCAGGTAACACCATCTCTGCGCTGCACCTTGCGGGGCTTTTCTGCCAGTACAAGTTTCAATGGAAAAAGGTTTTGTTACATTTAGTCCTATGCCTAAATCCTGACACTCTGAGCAAATATTTGTTCAACCACATGCAACTCTTGCAGCGTATATCCATTTTTGCTAAATGGTCATTTGTATGATTTATAACCGATCTATAAACATGTTAAAAATCTACCTTCTAGTAAATTACAGGAAAAAAAAAGTACTACTGATTCACCAAGTTAATTTATAACTTAAAACTAAAAATGAAGCAGTTACCTTGAAAGATAATAAACAAGTACAAGAAGACTTGAACGCTACCACTAACAGACACCCACAGGAAGAATACCCCAGTTGGGAACAAAATCGTTTTTCCTTCTTTTTTTCTTTGTATTGTAAGTTAAACTCAGGACCCCGTGCTTGCCAGGCAGGTGCTTGTGCCACTGAACTACATTCCTGGGCTCTTTATACAAGAGATACCATCCAGGACAGACCATCCAAAGCCCATTAACAATTTAAAGGGCAGTAATCACACAGACTGTGTTCTGTCAGTACAACAGCCAAATTAGAAAATCAATGACAGAAGGATACTTGGGGACTCCTCAACAGAAAAGTGTAAAAACAATAACCCATGGGGAAAAGAAGAAATTACAAGGAGATTTAGAACATATTCCACGTAAAAGAAAGTTAAAACATGACATGTTGTCATGGAATGCAGCTAAAGTGGTACTTTAAGGAATATTTATAGCTTTTAAAATTGCTTATAAGAAAAAAAGTCTCCAACCAACAGCCTAAGTGTTCACCTTACAGATCTAGAAGGGGTAAAACTAAAAGCAAGCAGGAAGAAGACAGTAATTAGGATTCTGCTTAGCCTGGGCAATTTATCAACTCAGCACAACCCTGCCTCAAGGGGGAGGGGGTAGCTTAGTATTAAGGCCTGGGGTTCAGCACCAGGAAACACACACACACACACACACACACACGCATGCACGCACATGCGCATGCATACACACAAGTGGAAATTAATCAAGTAGAAAACAAGTGAGAGTCACAGGAAAAGGTCTCAAGGAGAAGAGGAAATGTGGAAAGACCTGGGGCTGGGAGTGGAAGGGGTAAGCTAGGAGGCCCGGTGGCACAACACGCAAGGATAGGTCGCATCTGCAGCAATATGCAAGTATAACTAATTTTTTCAAAACAAAAGAAAGCTGAGCGGAGTAAAACAACAACAATATGCCTATGTACTGCTATATTTCAACTTAGGAGCATCACCTGCTATCTAATGAATTTTTAAAGGTTTTTAGGAGCATCATTTATTAGATAGTGGAATTTAAAGAGTATTGCAACAGCACTTGGGGGCAGAAACCAGGAGGATCAATACAAGTCTGGATTGTGTAGTGAGACCCTGCACAAAAAAAAAAAAAAAAAAAAAAAAAAGTATTGCAGGCCTGCAAGATAGCTCAGTGGTCTAGGCAGACACAGGGGACCGCAGTTCGATCCTAGCACCATATGCCGTGCGAGCCCCGCCCTCAGAGCAGGCTGAGCAGCCCGCTCCTCCCCCCAAAAAAAGGAAGTGTTTCTGGTTCCTGTGTCATTTTGAGGTGCCTCCGCAGCCACTGGAGCCGTGATGCCTTATAAAGGAGGGAGAAAAAGAGGCCACAAAGGCCAAACAAGGCAGTGTATGAGCCCTGAGGAGATTGACACCCAGCTGCAGGCTGAAAAGCAGAAAGCCAGGGAAAAGGAGGAGCAAGAAGGTGGAAATGGGGCTGCAGGTGACCCCAAAAAGGAGAAGAGATCTCTACGCTCTGAGGGGAGCGAGGATGAGGACGCAGACTACCAGCAAAAACGCAAAGGTGTGGAAGGGCTCAGTGACATCGAGAACTCCAACCAGGTGGCACAGTCAACTAAAAAGGTTACACAGTTGGAAATGGATGGGCCAAAAGAGCTTTCAAGGAGAAGGAGAAGAAACCGAGAAGCAGAAAGCAAAAGAACACTCCATGACAATGCATTTAGCTGGTAAGACAGAGCAAGCCAAGGCTGACCTTGCCTGGCTGGCGATCATCCGGAAACAACAGGAAGAGGCTGCGAGGAAGAAGGAAGAGGAGAGGCAAGCAAAAGATGACGTGACTTTGTCAGGAAAACGGATGCAGTCACTTTCCCTGAATAAGTCTGTGTCGCCTGTGGGAGGAGAGGCCAGGGAAGCGGGCTGCGCTGCCAGGACCGCTGCTTGTCTCATCTGCCTTGTGCCCTGGCACCGCTGCAGCAGCCCCTCACGGCCAGGAACCCCCATGGCCTGCGGCCGCCTCTTCATCTTGGCACAGAAATTGTTCAAGGGGGGGGGGGCTGGGGGAGGGGGCAGCTGCTATCTTTTGATATAAAAGATGCAGGACAGCATTTCATATGTAACCACTTGAGTGTTTTAGAATTCAGAACCCTGGTTTGGGGGTGCCTGGGAGGTGGGTCAGAAGCGCTTCCATTTGTTTGGTAGATCTCACGTTAGTGGGTGGTAGTGCCGGTGGCACCTGCTGGCACATGCAGCCACCAGCCCCAGTCTGTGCTGCCTGGGTGCTTACTCAGAGAGGGGCTGTGCCCTGGGTCCCATGGCTTCTCTGTCCCTGGCCAGTGGCCTCCAACTGAGCCCTTTTCTCGGCCCTTCCCCACCCCATTCCCACATATTTGGCCAGGGCTACTAGTCATTTTTAACCTAACCTCATAGATCATTTCAAGAAACCTCCGTTAACTGTGCAGGACCCAGGCAAAACCTGCTCCACAAATCCAACTTTTATATCTGGCAGATTAAACTTGACATTATCGAAGAAAAAAAAAAAAAAGTATTGAATGTCCAGGACCTTGCTCATTTTAGTAATTCAGTAGATACCAGTTCAATGAGCAAAAGAATACTTACCATGCAACCTACACTTTGGCCTTTATTAAGGAATAAAACTGGTAAGCAAGGAAAAAAAGCACAGCGAGGGCCACTGTTTCTGACTTTATTGCTTCAGGGTAGAAAAAGTTCAAAGCCATCCAGGAGCCGAGCCCAACTCCCTCACTCAACAAAGATTAAACCACTTATGGAGTGTTCATTTCCTTCCTGGAAATGGCAACTTGTCAATGAGAAACAGACACCAAAAATGGCAAATTTCATTTTAAAACATGAACAACAGGCTAGGGCTTAACTCAGTAGTAGATCACTTTTGTAACAAGCTGGAAGCCCTGAGTCTGGTCTTTAGGACCAAAAAATTAAGCAAAATATTAACAACTAAAATTCTCGACCTCCCAAGAAACGCAGCTTGGTTCCAGTAACCGAAGGTAGTGAGAGGAACCTCACAGACAAGTTGCGCTTAGGGAAGCGTGTTGGCCCTGGGACAGAAAGAAAGAGAACCTTGGCTTAAAAATAAAAATAAAAAACAGCATGGAACAGTTCTGTCTCCTCATCCTCCTGCAAATGAGTAACCTGAAAGCCACCTCCTTCTGTGATTCCTAAGAAAGGAACCAGGTCAGCAACTACTCAATAAGAAAGGGAGGAAGAAAAGATACTCAAAAAATCCTATGAATAAAACACACTCTCTCTCCCCCTATCCACACAACAGATGAAAAATCATGACCAGACAGTTCCCTATTAACTCTTAAGCAAAACACCCCACACAACTGCAGCAGTTGTGACTACATAGCAAAACCAAATATGATAAATTATGGCGATTCTAGAATGTGCACAGAAATACAAAGGCCCTAAAATATCTAAAGCAATTCTGAAAGGAACAAGATGGAGGACTTTATCTGACTTCAGTATTTAATACAACGCTTCAGGAAGCAAGAGCCCAAGTATTGCACAGGGAGCAAGCCCAGGATCTGTAGGACACAGCAGAGCGACGATCTAGATTCACATGTCACTGAGTCTGAAAGGGCACCCTGCGACCACTGGGGAAGGTATTCCCAACACATGACACCAGAGCAACTGGACATGTGCAGGAAGAAATGCACTTCAACACGCCCTTACACCTTACCTAGAACAGACTAATTCAAGATGAACCAGACACCTGAAAACTAAAGCATAAAGTCTTTAGAGGTGAAAATCTTCACTGTATGGAGGTAACAAGAAATGGTTTGCTGCTGGGCATGGAGGTGCATGTCTGTAACTCCAGCACTCAGGAGGCTGAGGCAAGAAGATCACTGTGAGTTCCAGGCCAGCCTGGGTTACACAGGGAGACCTTGTCTTGAAAAAAAAGAAAAAGGAAAAGAAAGGAGAGGAGAGGAGAGGGGAGGAGAG
>NW_004524628.1:5266446-5275451 GCF_000260255.1 Octodon degus
GGGAGGGGAGAGGAGAGGAGAGGAGAGGAGAGGAGAGGAGAGGAGAGGAGAGGAGAGGTTTTGTTCGGGTCAAGCATAGTAAGTGAAAAAATAAATTGGATATCATCTAAATGAAAAACTGCTCATTTACAGTTTTTGCTCATCACAACAGTATGAAGGAAATGGCATCATGAGGCATCTACAGGTTGGGAGAAAATATTCACAAATACGTAGTAGTCAAGAATATATTAAATACACACAAAGAACTCTGATAACTGAAGAAGAAAATAATTTAAGAAATGAGGGAAATATCTGAAAGGCACTTCATAAATGAAGGCATATAAAAATGTATTAATGATGAATGAAAGATAGGTAAATAGAGATGCGATAAATAAAAATACTAAAACCTTAATAAAATCTAGATAGTGTGTGTATGAGTGTTTTCTATAAAGTCCTTGCAACTTTGTAAAGTTTTAAGTTTTTCATAATAAACAAATACTACTAGAAATTCTTGAAATTAATTCTTGGAATTTCATGAAATTAAAGATTTAACTCCATATACTTAATTATATAGGAAATAAGACTCCTACTGGTTGAAATTAAGACATGTGATAGCAGAGTAACTTGCAAATCACTACAGCAACAGGGTAAAATACAGTTTCTTCCAAGAAGGATAGAGAAAAGTGGAAGATTATGAGGCTAACTCAGCACCAGCGTCTGCATACAGGGAGGATGGAGAGCAGTGGGTTTTGATGTCCAGGCGAGGCTTATAGGCAGCAGAGAATATGTCCACCCATAGAGGATGCTAAGGGTATGTCAATGAGCTTTTAGTTGCTATGACCAAATACCCAGCTAAAAGAGCTGAAAGGAACAGATGCTTAGTCAGGCTCAAGGTTTCGGAGGTGTCGTTCCATGGTCAGGTGGCTCCACTGTTTTACTAAGCTTGTGGCAAGGTAGGAACACCATGTCAGAAGCGCACAGTCGGGGAAAGATGCACACTCATGCAGCCAGGAAGTTGGGAGACAGGGAAAAGTCAGACAGCAAAGGGCCAGGGGCCAAATACAGTCCCCAAGGTCACAGCCCATGAGCCACTGAGGGACACATCCAGAAGTGTGATTACTAATCTTCCTAGGTTGCCTTTCAACCCAATCCAGGTGACAGTCGAGATTAACCATCACACTCCAGGAAAACCACTCATGTGAGCCTTTCCTGAGGAAACTAGAAACGAGTCCACCAAGAAATGGTACGAGGAGCCACGGCAAAAGTACCGGCAGAGCATACTGAACACTGGTAATGGAGAACCAGGACAGAAACAAATGGGAGGTCCTGCCTACGCTTTTGACATGACAGGAAGTCAAACAAAAGCCAGCAAAACCCCAGAGAGGACAGCAGACAAGAAAAGTAACTGACTGCTCATCTATAATAAGTCAAGAAATAGTACCTAAGGCTGTATAATGAGAAGTACATGCACTCAGCCTGTTTGTCATTACAGTGGGGAACACTACACAGGACAGTATAACTGGCAAACATAGCAGGAGGGAAAGAGGAGGGAAGAAGAAATACACCAGCGTCACTGTCCGCTAGCATGGCGTCATTTCCCATAGATACCATCTGAGAAAATAGAAGGGTTAGCTGAAGGCTGTGTAGAGAGCTACAGTTATAAAGGTGACCACTAGTATAAAAATTTAAACTTCTCCAATATCAGAAAAACAAAACAAAGAATGACACCAAATGGAAAACACAAAATGAAAACTCCTTTAAAAACCTGAGAGAAGGCCCGCGAGATAGTTCAGCAGACTAAGTGTCTGCTTAGGCAAGCGCAGGGACTGCAGTTCAATCTCTAGCACCACATGCCACATGGTCCTTCCTGCCCCTAGGTGTGCTGAGCTGGTGACCGAGTCCAGGCATAGTGGCGCATGCCTATAATCCCAGTGCTGGGAAGGCTAAAAACAGGAGGATCACTATAGGTCTCAGCTGCATAGTGAGACCCTGTATTATCAAATACATATTTTTTTTAAATCAAGAAAAGAAAACCAGAGAGACTATCACATTGGATTACAGGACTAAGACCAATAATGGTCAATCATAACAGCATGTATTTAAAATCTTGACCTATTTTCAAAATAAATCTTTCAAGTTAAATCACTAAGCAAAACCTGAAGACAAGCTATAACCAGCCAAGGCAGATCAAAGCCAGCACAGGTCACTGTCCTCATTCGTGAGGGTGAATTCAGGTCACCCCCAAACCACGCAATGCACAGACACCCGACATTGACTACTGAGATAACTCAAAAATCCCTCCCCTCTCCCTCTCCTTCTCCTTCTCCCTCTCCCTCCCTCTCTCCCTCTCTCCCTCTCTCCCTCCCTCCCTCCAGAACTGGGGATTGAACTCAGGCCCTTGCACTTGCCAGGGAAGTGCTTATTCTGAGCCATCTCCCCAACCCCCTCAAAAATCTCTCTGCACCAGACACCATTATCCTTTGTGAAACTAGGCTCACAGAGGAAAAATAGAAATATTTCAGGTAGATGATGTGTAATTCACCTCTCAGTCACAACAAATCAAGCAGGACAAAAAAAAAAAAAAAAAAAAGCACAGGAGGCTAAAATATAGCTGGGCACATACCACTGCCACAGGAACCCTGCAGACAGAAAACACCTTATTTTTAAGATTGCTCACAAAAATTGAGTATTTCCTAAGCCACAAGAAAACAGAAACTGAAGTGTGCACTGTATGGACAATGTTCTCTACTCAAAAATGCCATATAGTTGTGTATAAATAATGAAGCAGAAATGGGATAGTATGAATGAGGGGGAAATAACAGAACTTTCTTTAAATAAAATTTTTGAGTATATCTTTTTATATGGTTTACTTTTAAAAGCAGGGTAATATTTTACAGGCCCTCTCTCCACTAAAAGTTGGGAATAAGCAAAATGGTAAACAAACAGTAACAAACTCAAGTCCACTAATGATGGATAAAATAACCACACTGAAGGCAGGCAAGAACTAACCCAAGCAATTTTGGAAAACAGCACATTGGCTACTGTAAGACTAAAGACAGGAGGTCTGGCTGGGTACAGTGACACGTGTCTGTCATCCCAACACTTGGGAAGCTAAGGCAGGATGATTCCGAGTTTGAGGCCAGGTGAGCTCTCTAGTGAGTTCAAGGCTATTGTGGTTTGTGTCTAGTTGTTCCCCCAAAGCCTCATGCAGTCATGGCGGCTTCCGGAGCTTGTGACTGACTCCTGATCCAGTGCTGGGATTATGGGTGTGAGGGCCCTGGGATGGATGTACCTGCACCACCGTGTAAGGAGGGCAGAGGCCAGCTCGCTGCCTGGGCTGCGGGGCTTTCTTTGCTCTTTGCTGTCACCATGAATAGCTGCCCTCTGCCCTGCGCCGCTCTGCCTTGAAGCCAGCCGAGTACGGACTGAAACCTCCAGGAACTGTGAGCTGAATAAACCTTTCCTTCCCTAATTGTGAGGGTCAGATATTTGTCCCAGCAACGAGAGAAGAACTGAGACAGAGGCCAAGCGGACTCCATCGTAAGACAGCCACACTGCCTCAAAAATAAAGGAAAAAGAAACAGAAGAAACCTGTTCATAATAGTTACTCATGTATGGTATTCTAGGATTAAAATACAAACCACTTCATGTTTATTTTGGATTGAAAAGGAGAGAGATACAACAAGGGGCCAGCCAAATAGCTCAGTGGATTAAAGCACCTGCAAGCAGGCGCAGGGGCTGGGGGTTCAATCCCCAGCGTACCGTGCCAGCCCCACCCCCAGGGCATGCTGAGTCAGCAACTGAGACTGGGCATGGTGGCAAGCGCCTGTAATCCCAGCTCTTGGGAGGCTAGAAAAAGGCAGATCACTATGAGTCTGATCTAGTAGTGAGACCCTGAACACCATGTAGACCCTTTCCTAAAATACAAAAAAAAAAAAAAAAAAGGAGATAGATAAAACAGAAGAAAGCTAGGTTTCTCACTACTGGAGAAAACAGTTTAATAATTAAGGCATAGCCAGGTGTGGTGGTGCACACTTGTAATCCTAGGTACTCAGGAGGCTGAGGCAGGAGAATCACGTGTTCAGAACCAGCATGGCAAACTCAGTGATACCGTCTCAAAAAACAATCAACCAGGGCTGGGGAGACGGCTCAGTGGAATAAGCACTTTCCTGGCAAGTGTAAGGGCCTGAGTTCAATTCCTGGTTCCGCAAAAAAAAGAAAAAAAAAACAAAACCAACCAAAAAGGGCTGGTGATACAATTCAGTGGTAGAGTGCTGTAGCGCATGTGTGAGCCCAGTGCTGGGACAAAAATGAGGAAACGTGTGTGTGTGAGTGTTGTGTGTGCATGAGAGAGAGAGAGAGAGAGAGAGAAAGAGAGAGACAGACAGACAGACAGACAGACAGAGAGAGACAGAGACAGAGACAGAGAGAACGAGAAGCCTATGAGACTGGAATCATCAATCACTGTTATCTCCTGGTTGCTAGAACTCAGAGACAGCCATACGTCTCTACAGATGGTGCGTGCTCACACCCTTCTCTCCACTGAAGCCCCCCACCCCTCAGGACCATGCGTACCCCAGCACCCAGCTCTTGGTTCTAATACCACCCTCCAATACAAAGAATCAGTGTCTTAGAGTAATGGCTGATTCCGGGACAGGGAAACTACAGGATTAAACTATAACTCTATTTTTGGCTTTCATTTTTAGTACTGGGAACTGAACCCAGGGCATCTGCACTGAGCTACACCCCCAGACCTTGTCTTTTCTTTTGAGACTGGGTCTCATTAAGTCATTTAGTTGCCCAGGCTGGGCTCAGATTTGTGATCCTTAGCCTCCCGGAGTGCTGGGATTACAGGTGTGCTCCACCACACCCAGGTCCTACAACACTTACATTGCTAGAAAATAAAGAAAAAATGATGGGACCACATCAGAACAGAGTAGCCGACTCAAAAAGAGCCCCAACAGTCAAATCTGGAACAATTTGAACAATAAATTCTGATAGTGAGATACATCTCAACTCAAGCACAATATAAGCAAACGACAATGAAGATACAAAGAGACAAAAATGATGGAGCTACCAAAAAATCACTATTTGAATCCACTGCAAAAATAATTATTGAAAAGAACTGTCAAGGATGTCAGATAATAAAAAGCTAAGGTGAGAAATAGGTATTTGTGTGAAAAAATTTAGACTAGCAGTAATGAAAACACTGTGTATGGTAGCCAATAGGTAACAGTAATCAGATTAAAATTGACATCAGTTCTTATATTAAAAAGTAATGAAAATAGGAGCCGGGGAGATGGCTCAGTGGAATAAGCGCTTCCCTGGCAAGCACAAGGGCCTGAGTTCAATCCCTGGTTCCGCAAAAAAAAAACAAAAAACAAAAAACAAAAAAAGTTAACGAAGGTTTGAAAAGTAAAAAAATGGAACAAAAAAGTCGTCATGTTAGGACCAAGTATTAACAGTTTAGAAAAAAATAAATTAATCCAAAGTCAGTTTCTGAGATAAGAGTTTGATTGCCAAAGGACAGCACAAATGTATATGTATGCACAAAGAGAGGGGGATAATTACCCCAAACAGCACAGAATGGCTTTTGCTAGATCCTCTATAAAGCACATTTTAAGACTTGGATGAAAGGGATGGATAATTTCCTAGGAAAACAATTTGTAAAAACTGGAAAAAAAAAAAATCTGAAGTTAACATCACACTCTCTACCACATTTCCCCCAAAATAAGACCTATCCAGTAAACAAGTCCCAGCATGATTTTGCAGGAAGCTTATAAGGCTTAAGATTTTCAGCCAGATGCGTGCATTTGGTCTGTCCACTGCAACACATGATGGATGTATTGAGTTATAAAATAAGATTAAATATTAGAATAAATGTAGTATCACATGTTGGGGCCTAGGATGTGTAAACTGACACACTCTGTCCTAGGCTGTCCTTACCCTGCTTGCCTTGTGCGCTGGCTTGGGAATGCGTGAATCACCTTCCTCTCTCCTTCAGTGAGATTAGCGCTCAGCAAGGGTCTTGGCCCGTTCCCTGGATGATGCTAAACTGGCCCTTCTAACCCTGCCTCTGCGCTGCTCCAGGAGAAGCCCCTGCCCCTCCCCTGCGCTGGCTGGCTGTGGCTGCTGGAGCAACTTGGGCTTTGCCCATCCTGAGGCACTGACCTCCCAGCCCCCCATCATGTACTACCAAATTTGTCTGTTTCTTATTTCATCCTGTCACCGCACCCTTCATAGGGGCAGTTGGGGATCTTGGCCAGGCCCCCGATAATCACGGTCCAGATGACACATGGACAACAGGCACACCTGCTACTGAAGCGACATGGTCCTATTTAACATGACACTTCATAGCCAATACAGCGTGTGTCCTAATGACACATCATGCTACATGGACAGGAAGTGCTCATTTAAGAAAAGCTCTATCGCCAGACATGAGCAGGCGGGGCCAGTGGAAATGGGGTGGCAACGGATTCAGGCCAGAATCCAGAGACTTATGAAATCTTCCAGAAGAAGGTGACATGACCAGATTTGAGTGAATGTAGGTTCTTATAGATGATTACATGTAGACTATGGTACATGAAAAAATAAGATATCTCTGAAAACAAGGCCTATTACATTTCTTGAGGCAAAAAAAATAAGATCTAGTCTTATTTTCAGGGAACTATGGTCTGTGGAAACAAGGCCATTAAATGCATAGCTAAACCAGTACAACAGACACAGCCATAGCCTGTGAAGAAGTCGCGTGAGTGGGTGACAGCAGCAGATGGGAGACTGTTCCATGTGTCTGTCCCACATATATGTAATGCACAAACATTTAATGTACAACATGTAATCGTATTAGCTATCTAAAAATTAAATACATAGTAAGCAGTTTTTCCCCATGTTGATAAAATAGGGCCAGCACGATAGCTCAGAGGACTAAGCACCTGCTCAGGCAAGCACAGGGACTGCGGTTCGATCCCCAGCACCATATGATGCGCCAGTCCCACCCCCGGGTGCGCTGAGCCGGCCACTGAGACTGGGCGTGATGGCGCACACCTATAATCCCAGTGCTGGGAAGGCTGAGAACAGGAGGGGCACTATGAGTCTGAGCTACGTTGTGAAACCCTGCACCAAACACATAAATTAAAAATAAACAAATGTTGATAAAATATACAACAGAAAATAACAATGAAAACATGTCACAGTAGTTTGACTGGTTCTTTCTAGTGATCTAACCTCTGTATTCATTTATAAATTTACCTGCATTGTAAATTTCTGCCTATCACAAGCTGGGTAACTGTGTCCTGTTAAGCCAGTTTTAGTCAAATAATGTAAAGAAGGCATGGCAAAGGCCTCAGTAGGCTCACTGTACAACATCAAGCAGAAAAACCCACAATGGCAAAAAGACTGAAGTTAGGACAGGTAGTACAATTCCAGCGCCCTGGAAGGCTGAGGCAGGAGGCTGGCGGGCAAGTTTGTGCCCAGGCTGGGCAACACAGAGGCTTAACGAGACCCTATCTCAAAATAAAAAATAAAAGGGGCTAGGTATTTTATAGCTCAGTGTGAAGGCATCAATTCAATTCCTAGTATCATACAATTAATAAAAATAACTTTTAAAAAGAGAAGACTAGATAAAATCACAATTCTTTGCACACACACTAGAAACTCCATGAAGTTGGAAATCCTTTAAACTCAATGGACGCATTCCTAACATGGTAAGCCGGTCCCACCACTGGTAGCAGCTCAGTGTGAATTCCAGCTAGGAGCTTCACAGCAAAACAAGGGCTCTGGAACAGTCCAGACAGACCAAAGCTACCCAAGCGGGGCCAAGCAGAGACACACGGCCTGAGGCTCTCCTCCCCAGATGGAGGTAGTTTACACGGCTGCCATGAGCACCTTCTGCTTATTATGTTTCTGGGCAATGAGTGCCTGCAACCCACCTCTAAAACTCACTTTGCCTTTCTAAACCAATGGCATCTGGGAACGACATCTAGCCATATACTCCTGCATGCATTTGCTGGACTAGTTTGGTGGTAGTTTCATAAAATTCAGGTGTTTTTCAAAAATATACAATCTGTCCCAGTTAAGGTCAGAGATGGACTCTGGCAGAAGAGTCAGAGAAATGATTCACTGAAAGATGACAGAGGATGGGGCGGACCCCTAGAACTTCCAGTTGAGCCACGGGTCAGTCAAGGAAGGTGTGGAAATAAGGTTGGGCCACAGCCAAAGATCATGGAGTATCGAGGCTCACAGCTTGTCAACCCTCCCCCTGGATGCCCTGCATCCCCACGGCTCCTGGAAGGACACTGCCACCGCCTGGGTATGACCGGAGGGACTGTCCGGAAGCCTAGCATCCCTGAGTTTTCTTTTACCTTATTACCAACACACAGAAATATGGACAGCTTCTGTATCTCACCACTCTGGTAAATTACCTGTGATTTCTAGAAGTTGCCCATTCACTCGTTTTTTCATTTTGTTTTGTTTTTCTTTTCTTTTCTTTTTGAGACAGGGTCTTGCTATGTAGTTCAGGCTGACCTGGAGCTCACTTTGTAGCCCAGGCTGGTCTCGAACTCCCAATGATCCTCTTGCGTCAGCCTCCCCCGAGTGCTGGGATTCCAGGCATGCGTTACCATGCCTGACTTGCCCACTCATTCTTCAGGTTTTCTGTGCTATCTGAAAATAATGTAGCCTCATTCCAAAGTCCAGAGAAAAGTACGCAAGTGGCTGAAGCCAGGTCACACCTTTGAGCTGATAAAAAATATTTAGCATTTTTAGTTTCCAGAGCAAGAAAGGGGCACTTTATCCCAGCAAGAGTAAATGAGATGAGGATTCCCCAAATATAGGAATGCAGCAGGAAAAACATATCCTAAAATCAAAAGTACACTCCAGGGCTCCTGCCAGTTAGCTCAGTTGTTTAAGCACCTGCTTAGGCAAACGCATTCAGGTGCAGGATACCTGGTCACCAGCTCCACATGCCTTACCAGACCCGCCCTTAAGGCAGCCTGAGCTACGCCCTCCCACCAAAAAAAAAAAAAAAA
>NW_004524628.1:5277247-5282037 GCF_000260255.1 Octodon degus
AAAAAAAAAAAAAAAAAAAAGCCAAATACTTGGCTCAGTTACGCAATTTCATTTTAAAATGTCACTACAGTAGGATATAACCTTTGAAACAAGAAAGCTACAAGTAAGGATTTGTATCCTCAGTACATTTTAAAATATACCCAGCACGTCTGATGCTGAGGCAGGCGGATCACATGTTTGAGGCCAGCCTGGGCTACGTAGAGAGATCCAGGCCTGCCTAGACTATATAGCAAGCCTCTGTCTCAGAAAACAAACAGGAAATGGTGAATGAACTCACTAAGAAATGAAAGTCACTGTCACACAAGAAACAAAACTTTAATTCTATGAGTAAAGAAATACAAATTTTAATACACCATTTTCACCTATTAAGTTAAATAGCAAATATTGGTAATAATGTAATAAATGTCTGTTACTTAGAACAGCATCAAAAGCACTAAAAACTTGAGTCCTGCTACTCAATAATTTACCTTTCAAGAATCTAGCTTTTGCCAGGCAAGGTGGTACATGCCTGTAATCCCAGCACTGTGGGCAGCTGAGACAGCAGGATTGTAAATTCAAGTCCAGGCTGGTAAACTCAGCCAGATCCTATCTCTAAATAAAGAAACCTAAAAAGGCCTGTGAATGTAGTCAAGTGAGAAGGCCCTGGGTCCAATCCTCATATCAGGAAGAAAAAAAAAGCTTCTATGAATTCAACACATGTTTAGTAGTTTTTTTATAGCTTGTTCTAGGAATGGTACTCTGATGGTTGAAAACCAACAGTTATCGAAACCTATACCAGTTTTGAAAAAAGAAATTAAGGGCTAACAAAAATGTGGCCGACGCATACACAGAGATGTTCATCACAGGGTCAGAAGGTGAGCGGGGAAAAAAAGGGAAAACTCCTTTGACTACATGTAAAAAAGTGCTTATTATAGTCCATGACTGACTGGGTGATTACAGCCACTAAAAATAACATTTTGAAGAGTACTTAATGATACAGTAAAACTGCTCATGGTATAATTTCAAGAGTAAACATTCTGAAGAAAAAAAAATGCATGAAAAAGATGGAAAAGACACAAAAAATGTTAACAGACACCACTTGGCGCCATGTTTCTGGGTGGGTGTTTTGTTTTTTTTTTTTAATCTACATTGTTCCATAATTTTAAATATTACTGTGATGTAATACAAATTTATCATCTGGAGGGGAAATTAGGACCACAACATCTTAAAAATAAGGTAATGTAGTAGATGTCCAGATTAGAAAAATTCATGTTTTGGGATTTGGATTTTATCATTTTAAAATATGCTAATCTGGAAAGATCATGCAGGTCTGAAGGCACCTTAATTACAACCATATTGACTTAATAATGAGAATAAAAAACACAAAAACAGAGAAGATAACGAGCATTCACCTTACACTGACCAGATGTCCTCAGACAAGGACAGCAGGGCTGACCCTGCCAAGCGCCCACCCCCTACCCCTGCATCTTCCTCATTATAATTCAGATGACAGGGCCAGGGGGATGGCTCAGTGGAATAAGCGCTTCCCTGGCAAGCGCGAGGGCCTGAGTTCAATCCCCAGTTCCACAAAAAAATAAAATATAATAATAATAATAATAATAATTCAGACAACAGAAGCACTAACTGCTCCAAAGAGCCCAGACTTCTCCACGGGCCACCCGAAGTCTACACATGAGTTACGACACCGACGAACTGTCAGCACAAAGTTAAGCTTTAATTTCACTCTGAATATGTTTTCCCAAGATGAAGGTTCTTTACTACTCTCAGAGAAGTTTCTATAACTGAAATTTCCCTTGTTACATTCTTTTAAAATCAAATTTAATAACCAATAGAAATTATTTTATAATTTACTAGAACAGAAAATTTAGTGTGCTGATTTTTCTCTGAAAAGTGTTAACAAGTGCTGGCTAATAATTATTCTATGTAACTTCCAAATAACATCCTCAACAGAGTCCCTCGAAAATGCACTTTTGGGGCCAGGGAGATAGCTCAGCAGCATAAGTGCCTGCCTTGCAAGTGCAGGGTCCTGAGTTTGATCCCCAGTACCACAAAAAAAATTAAAAAAGATAAGAAAAGAAACCACACTTTTTGTAATACATAAACAGAATCATTTGTACCTGAAAATTTATTCATTGCATCCTTACTTCCATTTTTTTCTGCGCCTAAGCGCCGGAACTGTTGCACAATGGTACTTAACTCAGAAGAACGCTGGGAAATTCTGTGTTCTGCTATTCGTAGACGTTCTTTTAAAGCAAGAAATTCTCGTTCATAAGCAATTAGTTTTTCTAGAGGCAAACATTAAAAAGAAGTCCTTAATACACTTTCAAAAAAAAAAATACAAACAGATCTGTAATAGTGCCCTCAGGAGGTTAAGGGAGGAGGATGGCCATGAGCTCCAGGCCAGCCTGGGCTACCCTGCCCGCCCCCAGGAAAAAAAAAAAACAAAAAACAGAACTGTAAGAGTAGAAATTTTCGTTGAAACAGTAAAATTTGTTAAAATTAACACTTCAAGCATAACACTAACATCTCTCAAAGGGTACAACTGTAATGACCACATTCATGTCAACCAGAAAAGGCAAATTTGATAATATACCCTGATAGAATGAGTATAACATTTTATAGCATAACCACTCATTTTTATAGGCTCAATGCTTCCTGTCTATTTCTCATTTTGCAGATTTCTCTGAGCCAGATGTTGGCCAAATTCCTGATTCTTAAAAACTCAGTGAACTAAGTGTACCATGGACCCACCTAAATGCTGTTTTAATCATCTGAGAGAATCGCAGATCAAGAAAAACTGGATTTCACGAGACTGAATGGAGGCATTAAAACAATGGGTCCAGGGGCCAGAGGAATAGTTCAGGGGTCTAAGTGCCTGCCTGGTAAGCACAAGGACCTTGGTTCGATCCCTGGTACTGCATTCTATACTGGCCCTGCCCCAGGGCCACTGAGACAGCCACCAAAACCAGGTGTGGTGCCACATGCCTGTAACCCCAGTGCTGAGGAGGCTGAGATAGGAGGATCACTACAAATCCAAGCTGTGTAGTGACACCCTGTACCACATACATAAATTTTAAAAATAAAACAATGGGTATACATGGCACGCTCAGAGCCTGCTCACACTGAGGGAGGCCTGCAGGCACTGTCACCAGGGAGGCAACCGTAAGGCTACCCATTTGTCCGTCATCTCCGCCCCCCAGGTCTCAGGGCTATGTGGGGTACAAGGGCAGCTGGGACAGCCAGGCAGAGGGGCTCACACCCAGATGTTCTCAAGACAAGCTTTAGGGAGAGTGCAGACTCAGATTCTTTAAGTGTGCTTCATACTGAATTTTCCTTGGAGGAAAGCAGAGATTATAATCTTGAGAGCAAAACCACTATCAACTACACTGCTGGTGCTGCTCCTTGACCTGTGTCAGGGGACATATAGTTAGTACGTGCTAGGGACTCTGTGGCCAGTGGGAAAAATGTCCCTCCGGCTCCACGGCCCTGCTTGACTACATGGAACAACAATGCCACTCAAGTCACTGCCTTCCCTGAGGCCCATGGGCTTCAGGACCAGGGAGGCAGAAGGGTAGTGACCAGGTCAGGGCACCATGGGAGCCTCGCGACACCAGCCACGTCCTAGTGCTGCCCCGGGCAGTGTGGTTAAATACAGTTCGCTACTGCACTTGAGTGGTCTGTGTAAGTTCACAGGGAAAGAAAAGACGTTACTGTTCACAAATACCCAACTAGAAAGCACCGTGTGCAATGCCTCACACTGTAGTCCCAGATTCTCGGTGGGAGGCTGAAACAGAAGGATCCCTTGAGCCCTGAAATTGCCCAGGAGACCAGTGTGGGCCACACGGTAAGAACCCAGGTCCAGAAAAAAAATAAGAAGACTTAATCTAGTAAAATAAGATTAAATTCTACCTGAAGCTAAACAATAAACTTACTCAGTATCTTTCAAAAGAAATAATTTAGAGGGGGAATGCTTGATGGGTGCTTTTAAAAATCATCCAGAATAACATTTTTAAAGTACTAAGGGATGATTTGAATGCCAGCACAAATATTGATGGTAATGGATTATGACCTGCTGCAGAAAATAACAATCCATGAGTCTGTAACAATAGAGAAAAGCAACACTAACAGATGAGGGGAAAGCGCTTCTTAGAGAAGAACGTCAGCTAATAAATGTAGAAGGAACGACAGGAAATGGCCATTCGGCAGTCATCACAGCACGATCTGGCCTCAGCTAGCATCCAATGTGGTTGCTACAAATAGGAAGTAAAAATGTGATGACAAGACATGTAAGTATCTCAAGTGTCTCCCCAAAGAACCAACTTTTCATAAAGTGGACAAGGCTGATCTCACAGTGGAGAGACCGGCAGAGAGGTCACCTGAGCAGGGTGACGCCAGGTCACGGAGATCAGGCGCCCTGACCTGGGGCACAGACAACCGGCTCACTGCGTGACGCTCCTGCCTGAAGCGCATCATCTCGAAGAATCTGATGCGATCCTAATCTCAAGGAAACAGCAGACATCAGACTGGGGGACTGACACACCAGCTCACAGCCTCTACTTCAACTAAGTCTAGGTCATCAGAGACAAAGGCTAAGGAAGTACCCTGGACTGAGACTACTAACTACAAAACGAAAGGCCAGTAGTCCTGGCCTCGATTCTAAAAAAAAAAAAAGAACACTGCCTGGCAATGGAAAACCCATCTCTGACAAAACTAAACAACAAAGGGGGATACAAATGAAGGTCCATTTTGTAGTGAGAAGAGAAAAAAGAAAAAAAAAAAATATATATATA
>NW_004524628.1:5282137-5298482 GCF_000260255.1 Octodon degus
GCATGTGGTGCTGGGAGATTGAACCAAGGTCCCTGTGCTTTGGTTAAGCTTGTTCTGAGTAGGTGCTTTAGACCACTGAGCCATCTCACCAGCCCCATACAGTTTTTTGTTTTATTCTTTGTGCTTCCTAATGTTTTCTCATTTTTTCTTTCTTTCTTTTTTTTTTTCAATTTTTTTTTCCCCCCCCCGGAACCGGGGATTGAATTTAGGCCCTTGTGCTTGCCAGGGAAGCGCTTATTCCACTGAGCCATCTCCCTGGCCCTTTTTTTTTTTTTCAATTTTTATCACTGGTCTCCATTTAGATAATTTCCTACACTGATCTCCGTGTTTAAAGTCTTTCTCAACTAGATCTAATATACTAGTAAACTATTTAGCCCATTTATTGAATTTTGAATTTTAATAGGTAGTTTTTATTTCTATGAAAAAATTATACAGGAAAAATGATCTTGGTGGATGACCTCCAAACGATATAGGGGGAAAAAAATGAAACTCCCAACCTGAAAGGTAGCTGAGATGCATTCGTGTTCTCTAAAACTGAAGAATAAATTCTAAGAACTAACGGAGGTTATGAACAGAATATCTTTATTAAGGGAAAGAAGGGGAGCCAGGGAGATAGCTCAGTAGAATAAGCACTTGCCTGGCAAGCACAAGGGCCTGAGTTCAATCCCCAGTACCACCAAAAAAAAAAAAAAAAAAAAAAAAAAAAATGAGTACACTCCAGGGAAAAACTTTGAAAAAAAAAAAAAAAGAAAGAAAGAAAGAAAGAAACGCTAAGTGATAAATACAAATAATAATATAAGAAATTTTATATAAGAGCATAAAATATTACAGACAACAAAGAATCCTAAGAATTAAAAAAAAAGACCTATAATTAAACCCTAAGTAAAAATAAACACAGGAACCACATAATCTGCACTTAGAGTCCACCCAAGAACCTCGGGGCAGCCAGAACTCATTCTACCCAACCCCTGGTGAGACTCAGAGCAATGAACTTTCAAACAGGCAGTAAGTCAACGGCTTAAAACTTTGCATGTCTAAAAGTATCTCATCATATGCCCAGGGGCCCCGTAATGGTGAAATGGCCAGAGAGGAACAAAGAACAAACATAGAGCTAATAATTACTTTTCTGTCGCTCTTGTCCTCCCAGAGGGGCATCTTACAACTCTTCCCTTTTAAGAAAAAGAATACAGAGAACAGAAAGTGGTATATGGAAGAGACAAGGATGACGATCCTTGCTTGTCCGCCCAGATTCTCCACTGGTTTTACATCCTTCGTTTTCTAATGTTGAAATGGACCAGAGAGCACACATGCCTTTAGAAAGATTCCCAGTTCACTTGAAAATATTTGCAAAAGATCTGTCTCTGTTTGCCTGGGTTACGTTTCAAACAGAAGGTGGGGGGCGGGGGGGGGCCTTCACAGAAAGCGATGGCTGGGGCTTGAAGAATCAAGAGGAAAGGAAGAGGTGGAGCAGCAGGCTCTGGAATAACAAGCAGAAGCGAGGACACACAAGATCCCCACGGTTCCTGGGAGCAGAACACTACAGCTCAGGTCCCGCGACACTGGACACAGCAGGTAGGAGCCCCGGAAGAGGCGCAGTCTGGGAAGGCCAGATTCACCAAGTTGGGGAAAGATACAGCTATAATCTTGCCCGTAAGTCATTCAAATGTTCTTACCAAGTAATCAGTTTGAAACGAGGGCTCAGGAAGAACCTGGAAATCTAGGTCTAGAAACTGCCCTCCATGAAGATCAAGGTCAAAGCCATAGAACACGTGCTTGCTACCAGAGTCAAAGGGATCCCAGATGACCAGAGTCAAGGTAGAGGCAAATACAGTGATGAGGGATCGTCCATGGCCAAAAGCAAGTCAGAAGACTTTTGTCCTTCTGTTGAAAACATGTGTTCCTGACTGAAAATTTATGTGAACACAGAAAAATGCTGCCAAGGAACCGCGCAGACAGGAATACCGCTGTGACACGCATGGCATTTTCCGATCACACCTCTCCTTGTGTGATGTCACCGTGCCTCCCTGTAACAATGCTGAGCTCAAAGGGGCGATGGCATCCTTCTTGTTACAGAGATGAAGAAATGGGCTCAAGTGGCAGCAAGTGGCAGAACCCAGCCCCAAACACAGGTTTCCCAACTCCCAACCTGATGGTACTGCATCTTAGTGGCCCAAGCGTAGCCAAGGGGAGAGGGTCACCAATCTGTGTGTGTACTGTCCTCTATTTTTCAAGTACATACCGATGGTCCTTTTATTGTAGCTTTCATGCCCTTTTCTTCTGAAACATTAATATACTCTCATGGTAAGTAAACTCTAATTTTACAAAATGGTACCCAACAGAACACAACCACTCCATAATCTCTGCTCTCAAGATACCTGCCATTAATAGTTTGAAGCATTTTCTAGTACCCCATTTTCCATATATACTTTATGAATATATGGGTAAGAGCTATAGAAATGTGTGTCTGTATTTGAATATATTTCTCTACGACTTGCAAATGTTTCCACTGAATCCGTTTTTGGAAGCAGAATGTTGAGTCACAGTGTATACTTTAGATGTCAGTATATACTGCCAAGTAGCTTTCCAAGGAGTTGCGCCCATTTCTGTTGGTTATGATATGTGAGTGACATATGTGAATACTTAAAATGTAAAATTTCTATGAAAGACAAAAACATCACAAGCTGATATAAGTAATAAACTCAACAAGATATTTTGGTTAATTTCCCTCAGACATAAAACCTTTTTGCAAATCAAAACACAAAATTTAACACAAGTAGCAAAGGTAATAAAAAATAATCGCAAATGTATACAGTAAAAAGGCAACATTTAATTCCATACAGCAAAGAAGTCCAAATTAAACAAAAGCAAAGCATTATATTTTACTCATCAAACTGATCAAAAAAAAAAAAAAAACTGAAAGAATAGAGAAACAAGTTCTTTGGCAGAGAAATGATTCAACTTGTGCAGGCCATTCTGGCCACATAGGAATATTTTAATATTTATAAACTGAGCCAGAGCACAAGTGTGCAGCAGCTGATTTATGGAAATGCTTAAACGCAGTGTTGATACCTGTAGGAACTTAGAAACTGCCTGCTGGTAAAAAAAATTGCTTAAATTATTGTTAAACCTTACAATGGAATATCCATGGGCATAAAATAGTTGATCATGTTGACATAGAAAAGTGTTCATGACATTAAAATACACACAGATAATCTATTTATATCTATGTATACAAGCCCAAGGAAAACTATCTTAAGATACAAACTGTTAAGGTACAAAAAAGTAATTATAATTCCCTCTGCATGCATGAAAGGCAGACATGCACGATTGCTTTGAGCAGTACCCAGCTATTAAGGCAACCATTAAGACTACTGCCATATGAAAAGATGAGAACCCTGAAAAAGTGGGACTCAGAGGCCCAGCGCTAGATTATGTCCTACGCCTTTATACATTCTAAAATCGAATATGACAATTAAGGAAATACTATAAAGGAGCTGCTTCCTGTGGGGTAAAAAAATCTCGCTCAAGATTTGTCATTTTCCTAGATCTTTCTGGGAGACTAAAATATGAGAAATGTTTTAAAACAAAAAGCCATTCATGGGGCTTTTTGCTGCTCGAGTGCTAATGAGGGTTACATCCTGGGAGGAGGGCAGGCTGCAGGGAACACAGAGATGATGAAACCCTAGTTCAGGCCAAATTTTTTTTTTAGGTTTCGGGATCCCAAAGAAAGAACATCAGTGCAAATCTCCAAACTTAGGCTTCAGAGCTACAAATGGGGGTTCAGTCTTTAAGATCCATGTGTATAATATTATCCTACTGACACCAAAGATGACCATTTCTGGCTTGTAAGTGCAGAAGAGAAAGAGTTCAGGCAAACACGGCACATTGGATTTACAGCAAACTATCAGACAGTATTTATTACCTAACCTTTACTCACCACATTTTTAGGTGCTCATAAAAGCAGACCCAAATATTAAATTATGGCTTTGACTCTTTGCTTATGTAGTATTTTTAAAAAAGTTAAATAATTACCTCTCCTATGAAGACTACTATAACACAGTCCAACTTCTCTTCGGGGTACAGATTATCAATAAGAGAATGAAGAGTTTCTATGAGGTAAGATTTAACTTCTCTCTTCACTGTGGGAATTCCCATTACTATTGAAACTGAAACAAAATAATATAGTAAGTATATAAAAATGTTACAGGACAATACAGAAAAACACTGCTACTTCAACAGTATTACACCTTCTTAAACCGATAGGAATATTGGAGGGATTCTATTTCAATTTTAGAAAGAAAAATAATCACAGGATACCAAGGGCATGCCTAAAATATTGTTTTTTCCACATGGCTTACCTATTAAAAATATGTAACATCAGACGTCAGAAGACAGATAAAAAATAAAAGGGATTAAACTTCATGCTAAAACGAGAGCTATAAAGAGCAAATTTTATTACACAACAAAACTTAGAAATGAACATTCAGAACATAATGTCTTATGTATCAGCCCCAAGGGTATGACGCACTGAGAATGATCCAACACCACTTCTGAGGTTTCCTGGTAAAAAATGCATCACTTCAACCTAGCTGGGAACGGTGCGGATCAGACAGATCTGCAAAATACCCAGCCAGCACTCTTTGGAGGGTCAGGGCCATGGAAGACAAAGAATGACCTGCTCCGGGTTACAAAAGGCTGAGGAAACATGACAAATGAAATATGGAATTCTGAGTCGGACCCTGAAGCAGAAAGCGAGTGAGGAAGATGGCAACATCTGAATAAGAGCTCGAGCTAGTTCATTCCCTTACACCAATGTTCATCTCTACTTTGGATCACTGCACTATGGCTGTAGGAATACTTGGGGCCACTCCCTAAGAACCTACAGAGACTTCATATACTGCAGGTCTAACATTACCATCGATTCTACTACATTGCTTGGTCTAAATGCAAATCTGTTCCTACATGACTAATATGTTAGGGAATGACTTAGGCACAACACATTTTATATCTGCTCAGATGAAGTATCTCCTCTTTTAGACAGTATTCCAAAGTGAATTTTTAAAAATTTAACCTAAAGTCCTAGTATTCTATATGTTATATGTCAGAGAAGTATTTTTCAAATGTTGAAAATAATTTAATCTTAATTATGGAACAACTTATTGGAGATGCTATAAAAGAATTCATTGAATTCTAAAGCTGGAAGGAAATTTGAAGATCACAGATCAATTGATCTACCATCATGATTTTGCAGACAAGAATACTAAGGCCATTGCTATTTGTTTCTCAATAAATTTATGGAAAAAAAAAAAAGAATACTAAGGTCCCAAGGGTCAAGGGAGCTGTCCCCAAGGTTCAAGGCCATGTCCTCAGCTCTTTCCTTTCAGGAAGGGTTATGAATGACTCAAAAAGGAACCTAATAAGAGTTACACACATCTATTAAATGCAACACTGTACTCTAGGTGTTGTGCTGTACATACAGTGGTGAATAATATAAATAAGACCCCTGCTCTCATGGGTCTATGGAGAAGTAGGAGCATGAGTCAACAGTGTAATCCTAGAGGATAACATGCATGCACTACACAAATTTACATGAAGTCATATGAAAAAGAACAATGACTTGGGTGGGGTGGCGGGTGGCTCTGTAGACTAAGGCCATGGAAAGATTCTCTGACCCCAACTGAGTTGGTAATGAATAATGAGAAAGAGCTGAGGAAGAACATTCTAAAAGAATAAACAGCAGGGCCCTGAGAGCATAATGCTCTTGACATAATAAGTTGCAGGAAGAGAATATATCTGAAGCAGAATAAGCCTAGATTTAGATAATTAGTCTGGGGTTAGGTCACATATCACAAAGTTTGAATTCTGAGTACAAGAGAAAGCCTCCTAAGGCTGTAGGCAGGGGAGTGATATTATCTGATTCATAATTTTAAGGGATTACCAAATTTTATAGAAAGTCACAGCATTGTTTTAAGAGGAGCAACACTTTTAGAAAGATCAGTTAGGGAGTTACTGGGATAACTGCAAGAGATGGGGATTTAAAGTAGGAGGTCTGAAGAGATGGCGAGGAGAAATGGGCTGGGGAGAGGCGAGCTAGAGGAGGGGTTGAGGAGAACTGGGGAAGCAGGCAGAAAAGGAGGTGCCCCTTACTCAGGGCAACACACCCAAGGGGAGAGGGCACCAAAGCTGGACTTCTTTTTTGACCACATTACCTTGTGAAGCTAAAAGCGAAAGAGTTACTGTGGGGGCAGATTTCCATATACTTTAATCTACCTCTGAATTTGAATTTGGAAAGATTCAAGCTGGGGGGTGTACTCAGGGTAAAGGCTCGCCTCACATTTATGAGGCCCTAGGTTCTACCCCCAGTAACACACACACACACACACACACACACACACACACACACTTTTCCAAATATAGGTTAAAAGTCGAGTTACTATGCTATGAAGCATTCCTACCTCATCTGAAGTTCAAAGACTCTGTTTAAAGAAACAGCAAAGCGCACTGCTCCAGAGTATGCAAACAAACGTGGTCTACAGTAATAACGCAAATTCTCGAATCTCTACCACATTCTTGGGATTTTTCATTTCTCTTTAATCTTTGATTTAGATGGCATGTTTAAAAAATAAACTTTTTTTCTCACACTGTTTTGGTGCTGAGCTTTAAATTCTTTAGTTTAAACCCAGACACTCAAATGACTCCAAAAGCACTGAAAATAAAAGTACTAATGTTGACCAAACTTACAGAATTAGAGTAACGATGCTTGCTGTAGTCACAAAATGCCCACAGAATAGGTTGCTTTCCCCTGCCTTCCAAGCTCATGGCAAAACTGTACTGTGTGGTTCCTCTCTGGTTAGGGAGGGTAGGGACATAAGTGTGACTAGGGAGGACAGCCCAGGTACGAGCACATGTGACCTCTGGGTGGGCGTTTCTGTGCGCAGCCTTTCTCTTTGGCCAGGCAGCCAGGTACAGTCACAATGGCAACTGCTCTGTCAGCCTGGATCCCTGAGCACCTCTTACCCGTGGAGGGCTTCTGTCAGGCAAAAGCATTCACATTTGTCAGATAAACCACTGAGATTTGGGGTTCACTAGGTACCACAGCATAACTCTGTCTGTTCTTGTGACCAAAAAAAAAAAAAAAATAATAATAATAATAATAATAATAATAATAATCTGTGTTCACAGTCTAAGAACTATTTGTATCCTAAGGGATTGGCTTTCAGGGGAAGCTCAAGGTGTGATTGAACAATACAGTGAATGTCTACCAGACTGTTCTAAACATTTATTACAGCAAAAACCACATCGTTGTTCATCCTAAAATGCTGGCTTGCTCACTCCATCACTCGTGCCTCTTTCGGAAGCAGGTCTGGAAGTCCTCTTCCATGCCTCGAGCTGTGCTACTGCAGCTGCCTCGATGTCCTGAGTCGATTCGAGACATTCCCTTTCACGGTCATTTGAGTTGTGGGCAAGAACAAGAAGGTTGGTGGAGCCAGATCCAGTGGGATGAATGAGGACCCACTACCATGTTGTTTATCAGCCTGACTTCCCGCTGGATGGCACTTGGTGGCAGCACTTGCCGTATTCACCACACCTTGTAAAGACCCTGAGGAAAGAGGACTCACAGAACTGCTTCAGAAAGTAGCTTCAAAAAGGATGGGAGCCGGCGAGATAGCTCAGTGGACTAAGTGCCTGCTTAGGCAAGTGCAGGGACCGGGTTCAATCCCTGGTACGCATGCTGCACCAGCCCCGCCCCCTGGGGAGGTGAGCAGGCCACCGAGACCGGGCGTGGGGGTGCACATTTGTACTCCCAGTGCTGGGGAGGCTGAGACAGGAGGATCACTGAGTCTGAGCTGCGTAGTGAGACCCTGTACCCAATACATAAAAAATAAATAAATAAATAAATAAATGGACAGGACAAGTGTGTTTGAAATGAGCTGGAGTATTTTGAAGCCTATTCATGGCAACATGGCTTTTGCTGTAATCAATTTCTAATTTGAACACACCCTATATATTTTAATCATATCTCATGTGTCAGCAAAGGGAAGAATATGGCCCTGTTATAGAGAAGGAAGCAACCAAATAGAAACAAGACCAAGGGGTTGGCTAAGGGTTCTGTTTCACGAACTGTTCAACGTTCCAACTCAAGCACTAGCTGGCTGCGTGTAATATCTGTTACGTACGAGACAATCTGAAATGCAATCATGAGACTGGCAAGGGCCCTACCTCACTGCTTATGACTTCACAGACAGCAGCTGCTGCTATTTCTGTTTTCTTTCACTTTCCCAGGAGGCTTTCAAATTCTAGCATGTATTTCCTTTCAAATCAAGAAAAATTTAGGAACAATCTTGATTTGACATTGACAAGGTTTAGTTTACCTTCAGTTATAACTAAATTGTATTCCTTTTTAAATATTCATTGACAGTCAAAAATTTAATTAAAAAAATTTTTTTATTTATGTATTTATTTGGCACAGGGTCTCGCTACACAGCTTAGACTCAAGGGATCCTCCTGTCTCAGCCTCCCCAGTGCCGGGATTGCAGATGTGTGCCACCACACTTGGTTTCAGTGGCTGGCATGGTATGTTACTGGGGATTGAACCTGGGTCCTTGCGCTTGTCAAGCAGGCTCTTAGACCCCAGCCAACAGTCAAATCTTTTTTACCTGTCATGTTCCCTATGACTTGACTTTAGTCATCTACTTCTCAGTCCTTTCCTGATAGTCTGAGATAACATTCAGATCCTGCTTCCTTGCTGCCCCTTCTCTGCCTCCATCTTCCCTGGTTTCTTGCTAAAATTAACTTCTGGGGAACTTTCTAGGCTCACCCTGGGTCCCAGGTCCTCCACACACATCTTCAATTATCATTCATCCATGAACAATGACTCAGAAAACTGATTCTAAATCAGATCTCATTGTGGAGTCCCAGATCTTAATACGCTGTGAGTTCATCTCTTCAGTGCAATGTGTCAAAATCACCTAGAAACTTAGCATATCCAAATGTCAGATATGATCTTCTCTTGCAAACCAGTGAAGTAAAATGCCTGTTGCCTCCCTGCCCACCACACATCCAGTAAGGCCATCCAGTAACCTAGGACTTACCCTCCACCACTCCCTCAGCCCACAAATCCACTCAGCCCGCTAGGTCCTCTTCGTTCCCAAATAACTCCTGAATCCACCTTTCTCCGGCTCTGCTTTCATCGCCTTAATGACCACTAAAACCAACAGCCTCTTATCTGATCTTCCACAGCAGCTCTTCTTCCCATAACTTCAGCCATTCTTCTTCTTGCAGGAAATGTGACCTTCACAAAATTCAAATCTCATCAAGTCATCCTCACAAGTCCTGGTGAAAACTCTCTTGAGTGCCTACCTATGCTCTTAGGACACAAACCAAAGCCCTACAACTGGTCTGAAAGGCCCCTCACTGTTCAGCCTCCACTTGTACGTCTAGCCTCATCTTGTTCCTGCCTCCCTCACTCTACACTTCACCTTCAGGATGAAATTCTTCATCATCTAGAATGCGCCATGTTCCCCTCCATTACAAGATGGCTGCGGTGCTCTTCTGGTTTTCGGGAATATTCTTTTCTCCCATTGTGACAGAAAGAATAATGACCTCCCAAAGATGGTGTGCCCTGAATCCTGGAATTTGAACATGTTACCTCACAGGGTGTCCTGAAATGGGAAGATTGATCGGGATTATTTGGTGTGCTCACCGTAAGCGCAGGAGCCAAAGAGAGGAAGGCGAAGGGGCCAGGGTGAGAGAAGTGGCGATATAACCACAGAAGGAGGGTCACAGTCAGAGAGTGATTTGAAGACACTATGCTTGGAAGATGCGGGAAAGACCCACAGAACAATGTAGGCAGCCTGTAGGGGCTGGAACAAATAAGGGAAGGGAGCTTCTGGGGGAACACACCTGACACCTTCATTTCAGGACTTCTTTTCTCCAAAATTGTAAGATAACAAATTTATGTTGCTTTACCTCATTGAGTTCCTAGCAGTTCTTTACAGCAGGCATAGGAAGCGAATGCACCCACCTGTATCAGTAAACCCCATAACCCACTGGTCCCTGGAGAGATGTTGCCAGCAAAAATTCCCCATACTTTCTAATCAGGCCACGTGGCTCTTTCTCGGGCTCCCAAAGCAGCCTTTACATCATTAACTGGGGTTGTAATTAGACAAGTATTTGAGTAATCATTGGAGCAATGCGTGTCTCCCGCACCCGTGAGAAGCTCCTCAAGGCTAGGAACCCCGCTGAGTCCTAGAGGGCAGTCGCCAGCAAAGCCTGGCACCCGGCAGGTGCTCAGGGACTTGGGCCTCACCTGCTGTCCCCCACAAGAGGGGTGTTTCCACCTCAGGGGAGGGACCACCCGACTCACCTGTTCCCAGCCCCTGTCTGCACCGAGGGTTCCTTATTCTGGAGAGCTGGATGCTCCTTCAACTGAGGGACATTTCCCTCTGGTATGTGATCACTTTCTCCTGGCTTTTTGCTCTCTCCTGAGAGACAGACATTCTGGAGCTGACTTCCCACCCCTTCCATCCCTTCTACACTTTATGCTGTGCACTGGAAGAACCCCCAGTCCCACCCTTCCAATACTAACATGATCTTTAGCTGTGTCTGTTCTTAACTGAGCCATCCAGACAGGAATTTTAAATGTGAGCACTGAAATAACAAAGCAAAGGCTTTTAACTGATCGTTTCAATCTCACTATTCACAGGTGAGCTGTCTTCTCCCATTTCTCTGAAGATACCATGGCGTTGATTTGTTTTCAAATCATACTCTGCACCACAGACTCAGCTCCCCTAAGGACGGGGTCACCCATGGCATCGATGCTGACCTACGTGGGCTGCTTAGAGCAGCAGCAGCCCGCCTACCCCTCTGCAGTTTTCCATGTCCTTGCCTTGACAGAATAGAATCTGGCAGACAAGCTTTCTTTGACCTAAAGAGTAGAAGCCCCTTTGAGACAGTGTCTTTGCCACGTAGTTCAGGCTGGCCTCGAATTCTCAATGAGCCTCCTGCCTCAGTTTCCCTAGTGCTGGGATTACAGGCATGTGCCACTATACCAGGCAAGACCTTCAAAGTTTTATTGATTTTAAAATTGCTTTTGTTTCCATTTGCTGTTACTAGTGAAGATATAGTCTAAGCCAATAAAAACACAACTGGATAAGGCATCTTACATAAGTAGTATTAAAAGGAGAGATACAGGATTTATATCAAAAATAGCAATTACTTTTCTAAAGAAAATAATCTGGAGTTCCTTTCTTTTTTTTTTAATGGTACCAGGGATTGAACTCAGGACCCTGCACTGGCCAGGCAGGCACTTATTCTACTGAGCTATCTCCCTGGCCCTAATCTGGAGTTCCTGCACATCTTGTTAGCCTATGCATCCAGAATCTGTGGAATGCCTGGCCTCAATAAATTTTTCTTGGATCAATAAAAAATGGAAGAATAGTCCAAACACGCTGCTTTAAGACTTACCCTCTCTAGCCAGGTGTCGTGGTATTCACTTATCACCCCGGTACTGCAGGAGGCTGAAGCAGGAGGACCACAAGTTTGAACTCAGCCTGAGCAACTCAGTGACTTAGCAAGACCTTGTCTCAAAATAAAATTTCACAAAGGGCTGGAGATGTAGCTCAGTGTGAAGGTTCTCAGTTCACTCCCCAGAACAACAACAAAAAAAGGAGGGCTAGCCAAATAGCCCAGTGGATTAAAGCACCTGCAAGCAGGCGCAGCAGGGGCCGAGGTTCGATCCCCGGGCCTGCCATGCTAGCCCCGCCCCCGGGGCGCACTGAGACAACAATCGAGACTGGGCGTGGTGGTACACGCACCTGTAATCCCAGCACTTGGGAGGCTGTAAACAGGCAGATCACTATGAGTCCAACCTAGTAGTGAGACCCTGAAGACCCTGTAGACCCTTCCCTAAAATACAAAAAAAGGGGGGGGGGGTCGCCACTCATTAGGAAGACAGCATATTATTTTAAATGATCAGTAAAGTAGAAACATAGTAGGACTAAAAACTGGATGGATGTAAGACTTTACAAGTGCAGATTAAGAAACAGGAGAAAACAGCCCAAAACATGACAGGACAATACTTACAAGTGCACCTGAGTCACAATCAGACTAAGAACAACTTGTCAACAATAGTAATGAATTTTAACACCTGTGAAGTCATCATTTTGTCTCACTTATGATTTGCAAGGGAACAAAATAATATTTTACTCTCTGCATTCCAAAATCCACAAAAGGCCAGGTGCAGTGTACCGGAAGTTCTCAGAAGGCTGGGACAGCAGGATGACCTGAGCCTAGGGAGCTCAAGCTGGCCAACACAAAGAGGTCCCAACTTTGAAATATATTTAATAAATCTACAAATAAAATTTACTCCAAAAAGAGATAACAAAGTCAAAATGAAACTGTAAAACATACAAGACTTAAAAACAGGTCCCCCAAAGAAAATTCAAGCAACTCAGTGGCTATGACGCAGGAGAGAAAAAATATACATTATCTTATGGGTATATAAGAAAAAGGGAGCCAAGCACAGTATTCCTATGACTGCATTTAAAGTTGAATAAGTCTACTTACATCTCTGTAAGAAAAAGTAGATTGGGAAAGACCGAGCCCACCTGGCGTGACTGTGCAAGCTATTAATGTTGAAATAAGACACAAGGGAGAAAAATCACCCTCTACTTCACAAATTTTAAAATAGAAAATGACAAAGGCTTCACCATTTGGCTCTCTGAACAGACGTCTCTTGATCTTCTCCTGCAGTATTATTCTAGTCTATGGAGAAAAATGCCCCGCTCCTTTCAACCTGGGCATCGGAAGGAGTTCCAAGGCACCAAGCACAGAAGAAAGGGCCTCTTTCCTCCGAGCTGCCCGACGTGAAGTGGGCACCATCACGCACCAAGTCACAGCTCAGACCAGTGGCACAGCCCCGACGCCAACATACCTCCTGTCCTCCCACCGCCTATCTGCACGGCGGGCTGCAGGCTTCCTTCATTTTGCAGTAAGTGAGGCAAATGGTAATAAATGCTTGGCACTTGAAGAGCTTTTTTGCTTGTTAACTCTTTCAGGAGCTTTAGGGTGGTATCTGAAATGCAAAAGTCTAATTAATCCACAGGAACACCTTACCGCATATAGGTTGCTGGTTGTACAAATAGGAAACATTGATAGAATGTCCCTTCCTAATATGCCTTGGGGAATGAGCCTGCCACATAAGATGCAGGGGACCCTGGCATGATCCAGTCTCCCAGAGGGAGCCGAGGTCACTGAAGGCACCAGGACCAGGATGTGGTGCAGCGCCAACTCTGGGCCTCTGAGAAGCCCCAGAGCTCGGGCCTTGGGCCGGCCAGATGCCAGCGTGCTGGCCACCTTGACACGTGCAGACAGCAAGGTGATCTGCACTCACCTCCCCTTGTTAGTGTCTCCCCACACCTCCCATGGAACAGCCATTTCCTGCAACACTGGATTGAAACAGGCCAAGTTGAAAATATTTAATGCAGATCACAACCTTCAAACAGGTTTGTGTTTTGGGGGATTTTTTTTTTTTTTTTTTAGAGGAACCAATAAATCATGCAATGTGTTAGGAAATAAAATTTGGGTTATCCAGGCACACACGTAATCCCAGCTTCTCAGGGGGCTAAAGCAGGAAAAAAAAGCTTGCGGTCAGCCTTGGCAACTGAGCAAGACCCTGTCTATAAATAAATAAATAAATAAATAAACAAACAAACAAACAAATAGTGGCAGATGTAGCTCAGTGGCAGAGGGTTCACCTAGCTTAAGGCTCTAGGTTCAATCCCCAGTACAATAATTTTATAAAAAACTTTTAAACAGTCTTGGGACTAGGAAATAGCTCAGTGGTGGAGCACTTGCTCACCATGGATGAAGTCCTGGGTTTGATCCCCAGCATAGGACAGAAAAAAAAAAAAAAAAAAAAAAGCCAAAAAAATGGCACAGATAAGCAATTTCATTTTAAAATGTCACTACAGTAGGATATAACCTTTGAAACAAGAAAGCTACAAGTAAGGATTTGTATCCTCAGTACATTTTAAAATATACCCAGCACGTCTGATGCTGAGGCAGGCGGATCACATGTTTGAGGCCAGCCTGGGCTACGTAGAGAGATCCAGGCCTGCCTAGACTATATAGCAAGCCTCTGTCTCAGAAAACAAACAGGAAATGGTGAATGAACTCACTAAGAAATGAAAGTCACTGTCACACAAGAAACAAAACTTTAATTCTATGAGTAAAGAAATACAAATTTTAATACACCATTTTCACCTATTAAGTTAAATAGCAAATATTGGTAATAATGTAATAAATGTCTGTTACTTAGAACAGCATCAAAAGCACTAAAAACTTGAGTCCTGCTACTCAATAATTTACCTTTCAAGAATCTAGCTTTTGCCAGGCAAGGTGGTACATGCCTGTAATCCCAGCACTGTGGGCAGCTGAGACAGCAGGATTGTAAATTCAAGTCCAGGCTGGTAAACTCAGCCAGATCCTATCTCTAAATAAAGAAACCTAAAAAGGCCTGTGAATGTAGTCAAGTGAGAAGGCCCTGGGTCCAATCCTCATATCAGGAAGAAAAAAAAAGCTTCTATGAATTCAACACATGTTTAGTAGTTTTTTTATAGCTTGTTCTAGGAATGGTACTCTGATGGTTGAAAACCAACAGTTATCGAAACCTATACCAGTTTTGAAAAAAGAAATTAAGGGCTAACAAAAATGTGGCCGACGCATACACAGAGATGTTCATCACAGGGTCAGAAGGTGAGCGGGGAAAAAAAGGGAAAACTCCTTTGACTACATGTAAAAAAGTGCTTATTATAGTCCATGACTGACTGGGTGATTACAGCCACTAAAAATAACATTTTGAAGAGTACTTAATGATACAGTAAAACTGCTCATGGTATAATTTCAAGAGTAAACATTCTGAAGAAAAAAAAATGCATGAAAAAGATGGAAAAGACACAAAAAATGTTAACAGACACCACTTGGCGCCATGTTTCTGGGTGGGTGTTTTGTTTTTTTTTTTTAATCTACATTGTTCCATAATTTTAAATATTACTGTGATGTAATACAAATTTATCATCTGGAGGGGAAATTAGGACCACAACATCTTAAAAATAAGGTAATGTAGTAGATGTCCAGATTAGAAAAATTCATGTTTTGGGATTTGGATTTTATCATTTTAAAATATGCTAATCTGGAAAGATCATGCAGGTCTGAAGGCACCTTAATTACAACCATATTGACTTAATAATGAGAATAAAAAACACAAAAACAGAGAAGATAACGAGCATTCACCTTACACTGACCAGATGTCCTCAGACAAGGACAGCAGGGCTGACCCTGCCAAGCGCCCACCCCCTACCCCTGCATCTTCCTCATTATAATTCAGATGACAGGGCCAGGGGGATGGCTCAGTGGAATAAGCGCTTCCCTGGCAAGCGCGAGGGCCTGAGTTCAATCCCCAGTTCCACAAAAAAATAAAATATAATAATAATAATAATAATAATTCAGACAACAGAAGCACTAACTGCTCCAAAGAGCCCAGACTTCTCCACGGGCCACCCGAAGTCTACACATGAGTTACGACACCGACGAACTGTCAGCACAAAGTTAAGCTTTAATTTCACTCTGAATATGTTTTCCCAAGATGAAGGTTCTTTACTACTCTCAGAGAAGTTTCTATAACTGAAATTTCCCTTGTTACATTCTTTTAAAATCAAATTTAATAACCAATAGAAATTATTTTATAATTTACTAGAACAGAAAATTTAGTGTGCTGATTTTTCTCTGAAAAGTGTTAACAAGTGCTGGCTAATAATTATTCTATGTAACTTCCAAATAACATCCTCAACAGAGTCCCTCGAAAATGCACTTTTGGGGCCAGGGAGATAGCTCAGCAGCATAAGTGCCTGCCTTGCAAGTGCAGGGTCCTGAGTTTGATCCCCAGTACCACAAAAAAAATTAAAAAAGATAAGAAAAGAAACCACACTTTTTGTAATACATAAACAGAATCATTTGTACCTGAAAATTTATTCATTGCATCCTTACTTCCATTTTTTTCTGCGCCTAAGCGCCGGAACTGTTGCACAATGGTACTTAACTCAGAAGAACGCTGGGAAATTCTGTGTTCTGCTATTCGTAGACGTTCTTTTAAAGCAAGAAATTCTCGTTCATAAGCAATTAGTTTTTCTAGAGGCAAACATTAAAAAGAAGTCCTTAATACACTTTCAAAAAAAAAAATACAAACAGATCTGTAATAGTGCCCTCAGGAGGTTAAGGGAGGAGGATGGCCATGAGCTCCAGGCCAGCCTGGGCTACCCTGCCCGCCCCCAGGAAAAAAAAAAAA